>NC_025690.1:17897686-17940598 GCF_000633955.1 Camelina sativa | reverse complement strand
TCTGGTTTCTTCTGATCACCACCTTCGAACATATTGTTTGTCTCTCCCTTGCAGCTGGTCTTTTCATCAAGAAGGCTAGTATTAGTTTTCGATTCAGTGGAGGAAGAACTAGAAGAATAAGACTGAGATAAAAGTCCAGTTTTCTTAAGTTCCTCTAGTCTTTGCTGGATAATGTGAACACTAGGCTGAGCATTCACATTTAGCATACCACAAGAAGGAAACATAGATATAAACTTCCTTGAAGGTACCCATTTAAACCTCTGAGAGTTACTCAGAGAAGGTCTTGTATTACGCTGAAGATGAGGTAAGTTGAGGTAAGCTTCGTGACCATAGAGTTTGAGGGCAGCTTCATCGTAAGCCATGGCTGCTTCTTCAGCTGTAGCAAAAGAACCAAGCCAAAGTCTTGCCCTCTTCTTGGGCTCTCTGATCTCAGCCACCCATTTCCCCCAAGTCCTTTGTCTGACTCCACGGTACTGACAAAGAGCGTTTTGTGGACCGCCTTTACCACGAGCAGGACCCTTCTTCCATTGTTTCATTGATGATGATTTCTCCATTTGTGTTGAGTGAAGTAGTAGAAGAACTAAGATTGAGAGTGAAGAAGGAAAGAAGAGGATATGATGATAATGGAGCTTAGAAAGAGTATGTGAGTGCTTAAATATTGTCACGGTTCGATTCACTTCCCATAGAATTGCTTTTTTCACCCGCGCATGTGACCGTTACTTTCTCATATTCTGTTATTTTTCAAAAGAAAAGGAAAAATAAAAAAGTCTTCAACCATTTGATCTCAACTTTATCAAAATTTCTATCAAAGGCTCAAAACTAGAATATTATAATTCCTATTTCTAGATGTCCCCTACATGGCTACATTCCAAACAGTTCTAGTGCTGACTTATAACACAATTTTGATGATAGCTTAAAGAAGAAGTTAAAACAGTTTCACACACATGGTAATCCCATTAATGTTTCATTAAACTTGACTATCACAAACAACTCGGTTTGTTTGTTTATTAATCTGTTGGTTTACGCTAGGCAAATCTTTGTAAACTTTGAGTAGATATTAACCAAAAAATATTAGTACTAGACGAAAAAAAAACTACTAATTTCTTAATATATATCATAGTTTAAACAAATGATCGATCAATTTATATTTTATTTTTAAAAAAGTAAATGAATTTGATTTATTTCAATCTTGTTTGGTATGAAAGCACGACACCATTCGAAGTGTTTTTTTGGTTCCAATAATTCCTTTTTCTTGAGACAACACTTTAAAGCTTTAAAGCTTTTAACGATTTTTTATCTTTATCTTTTTGTTGTTTCCTTCTTTCCTAGGAGGATCCGGAGGAGAGACATGAGAGAAAAGAGAGGCAAGAGTCACGAGTCGTCGCAGCACACAAGAATCACATGTTCGATCGTGAGAGAGTGAAGTGACGTGTTGTGTGTTTCCATTCTCGAGATTTTCAGATTTAAGCGCCGCTCCCTTCATCATTATCCCATGCTTCTGTCCTCTCTTACGATCACATTTAACTCACCACATTGTACCCTAATTCCATTTTTTTTTTAAATCCATAAACCATAATTGAACAAATCTATAAAGCAAAAAAAAAAAAGGCAATTTATTCTGTTTCAAGAAAAAAACATTCACCCAAAATAACACAAATTACACCTAGTCACCGAACCAAAAGTTTTTTAAATCAAAATCAATAAGAACTTTATAAACAGAATTAGCCAAATTTTACAAAGTAATACTTTCAGTTAAAAATAAACAATGGATTAATGTAAAGGAAAAAGGACTGATAAGCCTAAAGAATATCTCATTATTGACATATTCATTACCAAAAGTATTTAGCAATTCCTATGAAAATTCATACAAGTTTTGTTACCACTTACAGTATCTAACTACATTACTAGCAATTAGCAACTTCATTGGCACGTGAGCACAAACCAAAAGTGACGAAAATAAACGAAAGATGACAAAATGAGTTTATACGACGGCGTTTAGTTGTAATACACCAATGAAGAAATGGGCTTCACTCATTCACAACCCTTTGGAATACCATACCAAGTTCGTAGGAGACGTTTGCCAATACATTTGTAGCTATGCCTCAGGTTTGATCTATTTCCCTTTTGTGCGGATCGTTGATGAGGAGAAGCCTTTGATGTGTAACCCTATCACCGGAATGTATGATGACTTACCAATCAGGAAGTACAGTAGGTCTCGAGGCTTTTTAGGTTTTGATCCCATTGATGAGCATTCAAGGTTTTGGATTTTCATAGCGTTCTAACTGTAGAATCTGGAGAACCCGAGTGGAGGGATACGGAGGATGTCTCTGTTGATCTGTATCATCTGTATCATCGTTGTTCCAATGCAGGGATATGCATCAATGGGGTTTTGTATTACTTAGCTAAAACGTATATTGAACCGTCTTTTGTGATAGTTCGCTTTGATGTTAGGTCTGAGGAGATGGAGTTTATTGACGCATCATGCCTTGATGATCATGTAGAGCATCCTAGTGAATTGAGTTTGGTCAATTCCAAGGGTAAGTTAGGTGCGATTAATTGCAAATGTGCTTACGCTGATGGAAAACGTACCGTTGAGTTGTGTATGTGGGCTCTAGAGGATATCAAGACACAGGAATGGGTTAAATATGTCTACACTCTGCCGCAGAATGAAGTCCTTGATTCCTGCGAATTTAAAGTTGCTGGAGTGGCGGCTACAGGTGATATTGTTTTGTGTATGAAGTATACATGTGACCCAGACTATGCATTCTACTTCAATCCCGTAAAGAACACTCTCCAATGTGTTGAAATCCAAGGTTTTGGAGCTAAGTTTGATGCAACAGTTGAGAAACGTGGTGTAGTTTATGGCATTGTTGACTATGTAGAGGATCTTAGTCTTAACGATGCAAAGCAACTCAAGTCAAGCATTTCTGAAATCAAGAGTCGCTGCTCCTGCTGTCAAAAGGAAGGGCAGCATCACAACATCGGGGAAGAGGTATGATGATGGTTTGAGTAGGGAGAAGAAATGAGAGATATATCAGTGAAGATGAAGACAAAAGAAGAAGAGAAGAGTATAAGAGAGTAAACAATGAGACAAGGAGTAGGTAAAAACAATAGGGCATGTCATCTATGCGTTTATGTTCTTTAGTTAATAGTTGTAGTAATTGGAAGGTATGTGCGAATCAAATAGCTTTAGTAATGTATTATCTGTATGAACCTTCTGACCTTTTTCGGTTTATCAAGGTATCTTTTTTAATCCCATCTCTCTCCAGTTCTCAATCAATAATGTCCTTCCCAATTGTAGAGTTTTATATCTATAGTTTGATTCTGTCTTATACTATTGCACATAATTGTTTGTTCCCTTGTCACTTTCTTTCGGAAAGGTCACTGCAACTGTACGCCATCTGTTAAGTTAGAAGACATGTGTCGACTTGTTGTTTGGCAAAGCCAAGTTGTAGTTTCAGAAAACACGACAAAATGTTTAGAATTTCTTCTTTGCATATGACACAATATTTAGAATTTCTATGTTAGGCCATCGTTTGCTACCAGATATCTACATACCGACTCAATTGGCACGTGAAAACAAACCATGAGTGACAAAAATAAAGATGACAAATGGCTTTACGACGGCGTTATGCATGCCAATAGCTTAGCACAAACTTCACGTACGTCTCGAGAAGGATCTGAAAGTGATGCTTTGGACAGAACTGATCTTGCTTCAAGCAATCCCTTTGAAATGTTTTCCAGTATCACGTCTTCACTCGCCATCAATGATGCCATCAGTTTAGCGCCAGCCAGCTTTTCCTACACATTTGACTTCCGCATAAGCTTAAAATCCAAGGCGGATATTAACACTCGAGTTCAGCTATTTATTTATAGACAGATGCCGATAGTTCTAGATATGGAATTGTCTGATTCTGATATGTCGACAGTAGTCACTTGAGAAACGAAGTATCAATTCTAAAAGTAAAGCACATTGTCTACTTCCATACGATTGTACACATGTGAGATATAAGTTCGAAAGATTTCTAGTACCTTTTCGGATCCGTGTTCAAGAAATCTCAGGGAGAGTTTCAGTAGTTCAGATGAAACAGGAAGCAGTGTGGACTTCAGATGGTACATGGCCGAGAATAAGACCTGGATACAAGCTACACGGACCTCAGGTACAGATATGACCTGCACAAAAATCCGAATATTTTGTTGTAAACAAAACAAAATACAACCAAATTTAGCCAAATTTGAAATGAGTGCAAGCAGTCAAAAGTACCTTGAGAGAATGAATAAGAGGCGGAAGAGCTTTTAGAGCAAAAGTCTTCTTTGAAGACTCAGGGATTTTTTGACAAGCACTGATGATTACGTTCGCCATGCATAGACGAAATGAAATAGGAAGAGGACTCTCACCAGTTAGGTTTTCAGTAGTCATCTTTGGGATAGAAGAGCAGTTACTTCTGTCTTCTATTAAACAATGGATCGTGTAATCTAGGACAGAATTACCTGATGTATCAACACCTACAGATCAGGATACAATTTATACACAAGACAAGTCTGGAAGAGTTATTGTTCGACAACATCAATACTAACCAGAAATGTCCTTCCCTGTCCTACGTATTTTTTCTCCTCCAAATGTTTTCGAAGATTTTAAATGTTGCAGTTCAGCAGATATCATCAGTGCCAGACAATCAATGCACCCGTGTTGTACCTTGGAAACTGAAAGGAAATATAGCAGCCATGAAGTGAGGAAGTGAAAGGTAACAGTGCTTGAGATATAAATCAATAGCCACTAGACGGTGTCTTACTTTCATCTTCAACAGAAGGCCATAACATAATATTTTCCAGGACTTTTCTGATCTTAGGTGTTACACTGTGTGAGAAAGACTCCCAGCCTCGAACCTGCAAGTGACGAAGAACTTATAACGTACAAAAATAATCCAATTGATAGTGCATCGAACAAGTGGCAACAGGGATCATTGAATATGTCACGAAAGATGAAAAATTACCACAAGGGAAGTGCAAATAGAAAATAGGCAAGCTTTAATCTTGATGCTGTCTTGTAGCTCTGTAGCCATTTCAAGTTGCAACAAAACAGTTGGAAACAGCACCTGTTGAATAAAAGTGCCGGCATATCACAAATAAGGATGATGAAGAGTGGGCAAGACTATTGTATAAGTAAAACTGAAGTCGAGCATTTGGAAAATTTCAGCCAAGCCCTTATGACAGGAGAAAATTTTGCATGTGCTTTGCTTTCTCATAAATTTCTCACACAGATAGCTGTGACCTTGAGAGGAAACTTATTAATGAGCATTTACACTTGTTTCTTGGTATATAAAAATTACCTTTCAAACAAAGGCTTATAACATATATAAACATTTACACAAAGAATAACCAGCAATACAAAGTCGAAGAAGGAAGCCAGTTCGCACCTGGGGATGGATACGTCCACATAGCTCAGCAGAGAGTTTCCGAACTTCTTCATATTCGAACTTAGAAAATGCCCTGTATTAGTAGAGTTAGTTCGGTAGATATAAAAGAAGTATTAAAATAGATGGCCTTTGATGATCACTGAGAGTAAAATAACCTTTCTAAAATGAAAGCGGCAATGCATTGACAATCCTCAAACTTGATGTCTTGATAGTCTGATATATTACATGACAAGAGACAGAAGTGGGTGAATCAAGTCTAAGATCGTCAGTATCTACTCTGGATCATGCCGCTTAGGGAAAATTATCGAAAATATAGCTAAAGCGTTGAATCTAACTGACAATAAGAGTCAAACGACCTTATGATAAACATCCACTCTTACAAGGAAAGAGAATTAAAAGAATAAGCATACTTACCATTCACAGAGTCTCCGCTGTGGAATTTACCATAAATTGTAGAGGAGTCAATATCATCAAAAACTCTTTGGGGAAGCAGCCTTAATATAAGCAGTGGGCAAAGATGGTCAAATAGAGACATCTCCGATTTACTTTTGTCAACTGATCTGGATATGAAGCTCTCATCCACCCTACATTAGAAATCACATTATCGGCAATCAATATTTCATAATTTTGGAAGTTGTTAAAAGATTTTCTTAGCACAGAAATCACAATTATGGTGCACAAATAGCTTTATTTGAGTTGTTCAAATTTTTAGAGAACTTTACTTACTTTTTTTGCTCCTTCATATGTGATAGTACATGCAGAAGGACCATGTTCGACGTATCTGCCAAATATTCACTGATGCAACTAAGAAACCTAACCATGATGGCATTGGATGGCTCCATGAACATCTTGTCAAGAAAAGGTTTAATCAGTGACCCCCAGTTTTGCACCTGTAAGAATTTGATTTCAGCCAACAAGCAGAAATTTTCAAATACATCAATTCTATAGTTGAAGGAAGTCACATTTTTTATCCTAATTATAGCTGGGACAAGCTTTGGTCATTTCTATGCGAATAGTTTCACACCACACACACAAGAAAATAGTTAGATAAAAGGTAATAGTACTTGGAAGGGAAAAAAGGAACGACCAATGCCTAAATAAGTTTGTACTGAAGGTTGAGACTAAAAAGTTGAGTTATCACTTAAGGTTAGGCACTTAAGAAACTAAAACGGACTCATTTCAAAGATAGCAACTAATTTAACGAGCATGACGTATTCTTGTACTTACAGTGCTAGCCCACTCTGGAATCAGCTTTAGCACTCGATCGCTGTCAAAAGTTGAGCCTGTAACAGGAAAAGAAGATGATGAGCGTGCTCTTGCCAAAAAAAACTTGATCGTGCCCAGTTTGTAATTCAGCCAGAGTAGTAAATATTTACAACTTTCAAGTTTCATAATCCAGCATATTTCTTATCCAGATTACATTTGAAATGTTGAAATATTTTTATACAAAAAAATGTTTACCACGAGATGGAGAATAACAAAATGAAGATTTATCACAAATTATGTATAGCAGGTGGCCTATGGTAATGAGATAGAAGCATATACCTTCAGTGGAATGTCCATTACTCTCTGAAGTATCCAAAGCTTGAATATTACTTGAAGAGAAAAATGGAGATCAGAATCAGAAAGGCCTTTTGAGTTTTAACGTGAAACAATGCAACACTTAACTACGAATCCTGTGAGTTTGGGGTAAATGGAAATAAACAAACAACTATGAATACATGAGGGAAAGGAGAAAAAGAGACAAAGCATGATACCTAAGACAGGTCAGCAACATACATATAACATCAGAATCCTCCTTGTGATGTTTCAAGAGCCCAAGCAAGGTTTCGGCAGCTGATACTTTGCCATTGGGTGCATAAATGAGGGTTACTAAATCTGGTAGCACAAAAGATGGCTCTGGAAGAAGAAAACCAAAAATCATTCAATTGATGGCTTAATTCTATAAGAAAGTGGAAATAAATGTTATCATATATGAACTAAAAGTGCTATCGAGATATGGAATAACAAGTCTTGGACCCCCTAAATTGGGATCTTTAAAAGTTTTCCTCATCTAAATAATAGATAATTTACATAAATCTTCCTTTTTCCAAACACTAATTATTTACAGCAAACTTTATGATATTCAACTAATAAAATGAAGAGAAGAAAGATTTAGAGGTCATAGGAGACATAAGACGCCCAATACCAGAAATTGATAATGGCCACAAACAAAAGCTTCCAAAGGAATGACATAGAAAAATAAAAGGAAGACCAACCAATTGACTTCAACAACTCTGAAGTTTGTTTACAGATATAAGTTTCCTCGTCTCCAAGGCACTTTAACAAGCAGTTCACGATCTCTTTCCTGAAAGAAGTCCAAAAAATGAGTTCTGACTTCTAAGGGTCGAGAATGTAAATAAAGTTAAGGAACTGAAGAAGATGCGGAAAAGCTAGAAATAGAAATTTGAGACGAAAAACATAAACGATTGTATACCAGGGTATATGAGAAGGAAATGAATCTTTTGACATAAGGATTACTTCTGATATCACATCCATAGAATTCAGCCTTTGCACAGTAGTTCCAGAAACAAGGCGTTGTAGAATTTCACTGAGACAGCTATTATCTGCATTTCTGGTGAATGTTTCTTTAAGTTAGAACAAAAACTACGAACCATAACTAGTAACTAGAAAGCTACTTTCATGAATAAGCATCAAAAGGAAAGCAAGGATAGACATACTTCGAACAATAGTCTGCGAGGAGGACACTAACAGCTTTGGCCGCACCATCCCTTTCATCAAGAAGATGAAGCAGAGATGGTATCACAACGTCCATGCACATTGTGTCAGAGAAGCCGTCTCCAGACTGTGATTGTAGCTTGAAGATAACTGCCTTAAGTATAGCAACAACGTCTTCTGATATCTCTTCGTTGTTACTGCGAAGCTTCGAAAGCAGAGAAGAATGTAAGTACTGAGATGAAAACAAGGGTATTATATATATACTCTCTGTCAAGATTAAATGTATTAGGATATGTTATAATCATAGCAGCAGCAATTGAGCAGAAGCTACAGAACCAAAATTATGAGTTTCATTATGAGTAGAGAGTCAGTAAATTCAATATGAAAAAATGAATTCTAGGCTTCTAGCATAAGTGCATAACTATATAACTGCAAGAGAAATTCATGTAAAGCGTGCCATCACTCCCTATTCAATAAAAAATGGTGAAAGATACCTGATCTAGAAGACAAGGCACAAGCTTCATTCCATACTCTGATAGTATGCTCTCAAATTTCTTTCCCTCGAAGCAGCCCAACAAAAGGCATAAACAGTTTAGGAAAAACTTTTGTGTCTCTATACCACCAATCTTGGTGTCAGAACATCCCTGAGGATAGCTTGTTGAATAGTACTGCATCATTTTATCATTACTACTTATTAGCTTCCTGATGGCCCAATAAATTAGCAAAACATTTTAAGAGAAAGAGCAGAAAGCTAGAAGCATTAAAACCAGTACTGCATCATATTAATGCTATGAGATTCTTACAAACCGCATCAAATTGGAAAACACTTAAACAGAAAGGTAATAAGCAGCCCTTAACCAATATAACATCTACAACTTCTCTCTCTGTATCTTATATACGTTAACCGCGTGTAATAAAAGACTCCACAGCAAATAATCTTAAGCATACACCATGCAGACAAATTCCAAGCAGACTCTACTACTATTGCTTATTTTCTATCTTCTTAACAAAGAAAAGAAGTAGAAGCTAGAGATGGCAATGGCATAAAATCTATTTATTCTTAGACAAAAATGGCTCAGGGAACTTAAACATATGCAGCATATTCAGTTACGGACACAATAGAATCCCATATGTAGTAAAATGTTACTGTATGACATAATTTTTCCTATCACAAAACTTTTAACCAAAAAGATTGTCGATTATATCTGACCTTAATGCCAGACAAATATTGCTCCAACAATTCCTTACTAATCTTTGAGAACTTTTGATCTTCCATGTGGAGCAAGACACTGTAATGCTTCCAACAAGAAGAGAGCAGTAGACATCCACCCACAGATGCCTCTGTGCCTGAATTCCAGGTATAAAACAATAAAAAATTGATAAGCAAGAATCGGAAATAGAAACAGAAAAGAAAAAGGACAGGTGGCATTCACTCAAAGACCTGCCTCCCCTGGGGAGCCACCATGATGCTCTTTTAACTCCTCTAACCACTTCAGCACTTGACTTAACCCCTTTGCATGCAGTGGTCGAGTTTTTCTGTTCCACTGGAAGCAGTTTTTTGTCAATATTACTCAACTCAAATCATAGATAACTTATCAATTCAAAATATAGAAATGGATCAGTGAACATACAGAAAAAAGACATTGTACAAGGCGCATCAGCTCCTCCAAGTGGTTCCACAGTATACAATTTGCCTTAATGTTTGAATCTTCAGGTAGAAAACTCTGCTTTTTTTCCTTCTCGCTAATATTAGATATCAAAGCAACCGGTGGATGAGACCCCGAAATAGTTGATGGCTTCGGTCTATTGGCCAGAGTATTATCCCTCTTTGCTAAGGCGTTACTAATTGACAGCAAGCAATCAGCAGCTGAAACAGAAAGACGAGATGGCACCTCGTATCCATCCTGCAAAATGCTAAACAAAATAACAGCTCAGCACTATGTGAAAAAATGACTATGTATTTAAGTGTAGAAACTTGCTCCATAGAGAACATGAGATGATCTTTATACCTTCCACTGCATACAATCGTCAACAATTGAGGCACACAAGATGAAACAATCTCCACAAACATAGAATGTTTCTCCCTAATTCCTGTCAACGAAGAAAATTATACAAGTACATCAATAAGGAGAACGTTTATTTCCATCAGGAGAGATAGCAACAAGGATGATTATAATGCTCACCATGCCAAAAACATTGATCTCCAGTATCCTCGCATTCGACTAGACTTCGGATAAGCAAACACCATCCAAGAGCTAAAAACCTATCCTCGTTCGTCAAAATGATTCTCGAAAGATGTCTCGAAACGGCTTGAAAGAGAACCTCATCTTGAAACAGCCAATGTAGAAGTATCATAGCTGAGTTACCATATTTAGAATCCTTAAACCTTAATGTCTACAAACACATAAGAACATATAAAAGACCGGGACATTCCAACAATCAAATCAAGCAAGGTTATTTGAAAGGGTTTTAAGATTATGCATACATGTTCGATAATGGGTACGAGAATTTCACCCATGGCCTCGTCTCTCTCAGCAACGTCTCTAACGAACTTTTCCAAAAACCAGAGTGCCTCATCGATAGAGCCTAACAGCAGAAATCGAAAACAGACATATCTCAAATCCATAAAATAAGAAAGCAACATAAACACACACAAAAAAACAAATTGAAAACTACTAACCTGAGGTACCCTTCTGAGAATCAGGAGTAAGACGTGAAATAGACTCCCGTAGCTTTTTAGGGCGAGCCGAGAGAATCGTACTCATGAACCTACCTAGAGTAACGGAGACTAGAGACTCCGGTTCTGATCTTCGTATCAATTCCTCTTCCAATCGCTCCATCTCACTCAGTATAATCGACAATTCCCGATTCTTTAATTTCTTACAGACTAAAAATTACTCTCTCTCAGTCTATCGGAGACGACGAATGAAGCAAACAAACCGACGTTGTCGTTTTATGCATAATTCCAAAAATAAACTTAGGGCTCGGACAGCGTCTTTGTGTCTACGCACCACGTGGACACTAATCATTGGTTCATTCGTTATTTAACAAAAAAACTCGTCGAACAAGATCTGAGAGATCATCTCACTTCAGCTAATTCGCCGCCGCTTCTTCCTCCTCCTCCGGTAAGGTTCAGAAATGGCCACCGTCACATCCAATGCTTCACCGAAACCCTTCTCCTTATCTTTCTCTAATCCTCTCAAATCTCTGATCCCGACCAAATCACCATCACTCAACTATCCACCTCGCAAGAACCATCACCATCACCGTCTAGGTTTATCAGTAAACGCTTCCTCCGTATCATCACCGCCTTCAATCGCAACCTCAAATGCTCCTTCACCGGATTACAGAGTCGAGATCCTCTCCGAATCTTTACCCTTTATCCAAAAATTCCGAGGGAAAACCATAGTTGTCAAATACGGCGGCGCGGCAATGACTTCGCCGGAGCTTAAATCATCAGTCGTAAGCGATCTCGTTCTACTCGCGTGCGTTGGTCTTCGTCCGATCCTTGTTCACGGTGGAGGTCCTGATATTAACCGTTACTTGAAACAACTCAACATCCCAGCTGAGTTTCGCGACGGGCTTCGTGTGACCGACGCCACAACGATGGAGATCGTATCAATGGTTTTAGTCGGAAAGGTTAATAAGAATCTTGTTTCGCTTATTAACGCCGCCGGAGCTACCGCTGTGGGGTTATCAGGACACGACGGTCGTCTTCTCACTGCGAGACCTGTTCCCAATTCAGCTCAATTGGGTTTCGTTGGTGAAGTTGCGAGAGTTGATCCCTCTGTACTGCGTCCTCTTGTTGATTCCGGTTACATTCCAGTGATTGCTTCTGTTGCTGCTGATGACTCTGGTCAAGCTTACAACATCAATGCAGATACGGTTGCTGGAGAGCTCGCTGCTGCGCTTGGAGCTGAGAAATTGATTCTGCTGACTGATGTGGCTGGGATCTTGGAGGATAAAGAGGATCCGAGTAGTTTGGTGAAGGAGATTGATATAAAAGGAGTGAAGAAGATGATTGAAGATGGTAAAGTTGCTGGTGGGAGGATCCCTAAGGTGAAGTGTTGTATTAGGTCTCTTGCTCAGGGAGTTAAGACTGCGAGTATTATTGATGGAAGGAGACAACATTCTCTGCTTCATGAGATTATGTCTGGTGAAGGAGCTGGTACTATGATTACTGGTTAAGTTTCCTATATTGGGTGATCCATCATCAAAATCAAAGTTGCGGTTTTTTTTTGTATTTGAGTGTGCCAGTGTTTGTTCATTACTCATTAGTATGTCAAATCTGTGCTATAAACTTATGATCATTTCTGATTAGTCTTAAAGGACAAAATTTTCAGCAGTTCTTTTTGGTTTGCATATGCAGCAACTTTGATGATTTCTTTTAGTCTTAGAAAGTTCACATTTTTTGAGACAATAAACTGTTCTAAGGTTAACTCTGTTTCTTCCTACGGTGCTTCAATCTTTATCTTTTGAAAGAACATAAATATCTGACCCTAAGGAACATGCTTGGCATATTGGTTCTGCTAACATCTTTCTTGCCAAACTGCTCTTGCTAGGATGAGTACATCGGAGAACATTGTCAGATCCTCCATGATTTTGGTCAGTTCCCGATTTTATTAGTAGCCAAGGCTCGCCTCATAGGTTGTGTTAAGATCATTATGCAGTCAACAATTGTTACCAAAACTCAGTGGCTTATAATACTTGTTAAAGTGCAAAGAACTCCACTTTACACTTTGTCTCTGCTTCAAATTGACCCACTTAGAACTAAATTGTATTGAAATCTGATAGCATATCTCACAAGTCACAACGTGTCTGTCTTCCCTGTCTGGTCTCTCGACTCTTTCTAGTCTACTGCTTCTTTGGTATACACAGGTCAAAGACTAATGTTTCGCTGGACCCTAATTTCGTTCTTGGGCTTTCATTAAGCCCAATAATATAATTTTATTTTCCAGTGTCGACTGACCCAGCGAGAACTGCTGCATCAAAATTCAAAAGCGATACTTCACCTCCGTAGTAGGATCTGGATTGGCCCCAGAAGAGAGGTACTTTACCTGCGCGTGAAAGCCACACGCCTCTGTCTAAGTTACCGTGACGACACTGTCACGTGACAAGTGTGTGTGGTCGTGGTGGTGAGTAGGACATGAGAGGGATGGACCATAAAATCGTCATCTTCAAGTAAAGTGAAACTGTGGTGAGCTACAACGAACCTTCCTTCAATTTATTTACACTGTCACCGACTTTGGAGTTTGGACCCACGAATCAATGCCAGTTGCAAATCTTTCGAGGACCCATTTTAGCTCCAAAGTCCCACAAGTTGGTCTCTTTTTTAATAGCTTTGTCTTCTTCCTCTCTTATTTGAGATGTTTTGCTTTAACATTATTGGCTGATTTTAAACTGTAAACTGGCACTAACTGCCATCCTTCTGTCCAAGAGGATCTCGAGTCATGTACGAAATACTAAACACTGTACTGTGGGGATATCAATCTTTAATTATATATTCCCAACTCGATGTTAAGTTTCTTTGTTTGTTGTCCTATCCCAGTAGGGGAATCTCAAGAAACAATTGCAGAGATTTCAAAACTTTTGGTACTTTCTATGTCCTAATAACACCAAAAGTATTCTTTCAAGATTTAGATTAAACAAAATCTTTATCAGTAAAAGGAACAAAAAAATCTTATTCCATCATCTCTCAAAAGAGATCATGACTTTTTTGAATCATCATCATCATAATAACCATAATCATCATCATCAGTACCTATCTAGTGAACGCATAAAACTACCTTTCAACCGCGAAAAAGCCTTAGTTTTTTTAAATAACGAGCAGTGTTCATCATCATCATCATCATCTAAATGTTTCCTCTTAAGCTTTCGGCGGAGAAAGAGAAAATACTCTTTGTCAACTGGACTTGACAGTGTCCAGAACGATCCCTCTTGTTCTTCCCGGTGCTCCCCCGTTAATTGAAGATAAATCCAACACAATCCTGCCCACCAAAATACGTTTGATTAGCAAACTCTACAGAGGATCATCAGGTGTAAAAAAAAAAGAAGAACATTAATCGGTTTAGAACAGGTACATGTTCTTTTTGGTTCCTTCTCCTGTTTCTTGAATCAAAATTTTTTTTTCCATCTTTGTTACTGTGTACTCCTTGGGAAGATTGATCCCTTCAACTGCTTTTATCAAACAATCACAAAACTCATCAGGCTTCCTTTCTTACTTAATTACTATATACATTGTGTCTACTCTATTGTTTTATTACCTTCTACGCCATTCACAGGAGCATGATCGTCTATCCCCAAGAGATTCTGAAACAGAGAGCCATTTGTTGTTTGAAATGGAAGCCAATTAAGAGGACTTTGTTCATAACAAAAGGCGGGTTAAGTCACCTTAAGGTTCCTGTAGCATTCCTCAAGGTTGTCATTATACAGAATGTGTTCAAAAATGCCTGAGGATTTCCCCGCTTTGATCTCTGCATCAGCGTTTCTAAGCCGCTTTTGGATCTGCTCCTCTGTTTCAGTTCCTCTGTTTTTTTCAACACTTAAGAAATTGAGAACTTGCAAAGAAAAATCTAAAGAAACAACAACTCTAAAGTCTAATCTTTACCGGGCACGGAGGCGATCTTCAAGTTCATTCATTGAAGGAGGACATACGAATATGAATATCGCATCTAGAGAGCTTGCCTTCACTGACCTCGCTCCTTGAACATCAATGTCAAGAATGCATCTCTACATGCACAAAAAAATTGATTATTTGAGGGATCAACGGCATGACAGAGATGATACAGAGATGATCGTTTTAGTACCTTTCCAGAATCTGTTACCACTTCAACGGACTCAATGCTGGTTCCATACAGATTACCATGAACAGATGCAAACTCGAGAAACTTCCCATCTTTGATTTCTTTCTCCATAACGGTTTTATCAGTGAAATGGTAATGAACACCACACTTCTCCATAAACCTCGGAGCTCGAGTAGTGTGGCTCACAGAGAACCCAAACATTGAAGGAAACTCCTTCATAAGCATCGATATAAGTGTTCCTTTTCCAACTCCAGAAGGACCGCTTATAACGATAGGCTTCTCTGCATTACCCCTTACTCCTTTACTCCAAGCAACAACCTCTCTTCCTAGCAATTTCTTTTGTTCCCGTACAAAAGAAGTATCCACCTATATGAATACACAAAACATATGAGAATGAGAACACAAGAAACTCTACAATAGCAACACTGATATCTTTCCAGAGACTAACCTCAAGGAACCAAATGGAGTCATCAGAAGCTGAACCTTTTTTGATAACCAAAATCCGACCATTCTTCAGAACAATGGCAGAGTAACCCTTGCAGGGTTTAGGGCCAGTTCCAAGAACAGAAGGACTAGACCTGGAAAACACATACAAAGTGAATACATATCCTTAAGATTCAACACTAATGGAAACAGATCAGGATAGGATCAACAAACACACACCACTTGTTAGTGATTATGTCATGAATCTGAACACCAAGGAACAACGGGTTCCCTTCATGATTTCCACCAATCACAAACTGCAAAAGATAAAAGCTTGAGATCAAATCGAAGTCCAGAGAATTATTAAGAACAGTTTCACATTCTAAAACATCAAAGATTGAGAGAGCTTACAGATCGATCCCCAATTTGCACAGATGTATCTCTGTTTTTAGGGTCAGATTTGACACCAAAGCCATTGGTGTAACCATTCTCCAGATGATTCACAAAAAAAGCTGGTGCTTCTCCCTATTAACAACCGATCAAAAAGAACAAAAAAAAAAAAAAAAATGTGAGAAATCTATGAACAAAGAAGAGCAACGAAGTGAATCGCGCCAAAAAAAAGGCTCACCATAGAGATTTTTTTATGCCTCGAAGAAGACACAACACAGCCTGAGCAATGGCACACAAGCACAATTATAAGAGATCAAAACAAACAATAAAGCTCAAATTTTTCAAAAAGTTAAGACCTTTTTTCTATGTTGTCTGCAGAAACAATATATTTATAAAAAAAAAATTGCAGAGTCAACAAAATAAAATCACAACACATTAGAACCATGAACACAGATCTCAGTATACAACGATCTATTAAAAAAAAAAAAAAGGAGAAGCCTTTGTGCCTACCTCGAATATGAAACACCGGGAAAACGCAGAGGAAAGAAGAAAGCTTTTGGATCGAATTGGGTTATTTAGCAGGCGAGAAGATGCGAATTTATATCCGGAGATTGGTAAGAAAAAGGGCCAGAAGAGAGAATTGAGAAACAAGTTTTTGGGGTAGCTTTTTCAACAACAAGATTCAGTTTTTTTTATAGTATTTGTTATATATCTCTCTGGAATTTTCTGGCTCGGCTACACAGAAAAATATATAGATAGATATATATATATCAGCAGCTGTGCATCGTCGACGAGTCCCAAGACAACTTGGAGACAAGCGGCCGTGACGGTGTGTGTGTGTGGAAAGCTACCTCTAGGAAATCTGGGGGGTTCTTTATAGGTATTACCGTAATTATATTATTTACTAAATACTATATTAGTACTAATTATTCTTAAAATAATGTTTATAAATATTTATTAAAAAAAAATTGTTTGTAAATAGAAATAGCTTTTTTGGTTAATTAGATGACATTTCGTATCAATTCTTCGTATGGAATGTAATAACAAATAAATGGAAGAAAACAAAAAATGGTGAAAACTGTAATTTTGTTTTACCAATACTCATGGAAGCCAATTAATGTATTACATATTTACTCAGTCAACATATTTTTATTGTTTGAATTTAGAAAATATAATATTGTTAAATTTATTAGTATTATGTTAGTCAACTAGGTTTTCACCCGCGGTACATCGCGGGACTAAGTTATAAATTAATGTATTGTAAATAATAATTTTTAATTTATTTAGTTTTCAAATTCCAAATTAATCAAATTTTATCTAATTATTTATAATTTTTTTAGAATATTTTTTCTTCTTCTTATGTTTTATATAGTTTATAACATAATTACATTAAATTTGTTATAAGATAGAATATAAAAATTTAAAACACTTAGTTTTGTTTTCTATAATTAAACAGAGGTATATGCTTATATGGTAGGTTAGTATATATTTTTATGTGTATACAATTTTTTTTTTGGAATATTAAGAATGTGATGTAGTATGTGTAATATTTTGTAGTTCAAATACAAAATAATTTATAAGTTAATTTTCCAAACTATGACTACAATAGTATATGAAATAAACTAATAGTTTTAGTGTTGGTTCTATATATAGTCCAAACCCGCCATGCTAGGCGGATCACGCAACATGTTCAAAGATTATTAATCCGCAATAACTCATCATACGAAACTTGTAAAAGTAAAATATAGTATGACAGGCTAAAAGACACTTTTTATCAAATCAGTTTTTCAAATTTTTAAAGAACACTTAGGTTCTTATAAAATAAGGAAATAAGGAAATAAAATCTGTATACATTTACAATTATGTTTGTTACCTTTTACAACACTTAGGTTCTATAAAAAAAATATAAATAGACTTAATTGTGTTTATTAAATTAATTATTTAATGTCAATAGCATACCTGTAAATAAGTGCCAACTTCAGGATTTATTTTATAAATGTCTTCAAAAATGTATATATAGATGTTTGTTACCTTTTAAAACACTTAGGTACTATAAAAAAAAATATAAGTTGAGTTAATTGTGTCTATTAAATTAATTATTTAATGTCAATGACATACCTATAAATAAGTGCCAACTTCAGTATTTATTTTAGAAATGTCTCCAAATATATATATATATATATATGATAGCTCAGTTATTTATTTATTTAACCAATAATTTTACCCTCCCAATAATTTTGAGCTAATTTTTTTGTTGTAAAAAAAAAACCAATAATTTTAAATTGTAATTTTCCAAAACAATAAATAATAATAATAGAATGAAAATAGTTTCAAACCAGATTTATTTTATTAGCTTATTTGATATTTGTGTTAATTAAATATTACTATACATAATGTTAAAATAACGTTATTTGGTGGTGCTAACTTGAGGGAAAAACACCAACTTTTTCTTTTTATTATACTACTTTTTTGATAAATTTGATGCACTACAATAATTATAATTTAAAATTAATTAATTTTGATTTGTCCGTAACTAAGTCACATGTTATCATTATTGTACCCTATATGTATGGTGCTATGTTTTTTTCTGCTGTTTTAATTTAATTTGTGTTTTGTATTTTGTCAATTATTTTTCTTTAATCATGGAAAATATTCTTAAAATCTAAATGCTATTCTTAAGAAATTGATGTTAATTAAAAAGGGTTTCACACGGATTAAGAAAAAATGATTACTAATTTAAATACATTATTTTATTGGGTCTCACCAGAAAAATCAGATTTAAAAATCTATTAAACCATAACTTACAAATATAAGATCTAATACCACTAGAATTTAAAATCGTGGTTTAAAATTGTTAATTTATTAACGACGTAATAATGTTGGATTTCAATTCTATTAAAATTCATGATTCAACAATTTCTTTAAAATTTTTTGAAATATTTGTATTAAGCTAAAGGTTTGGACTTGGAAATTTATTTTTATTTTATTGTTGGAAAAAAAATATTTCAACCCTTATTTAAATGGATGAATTGTGGTTTAGACTTTGGAGATGGATAATAGTAGGTCGATCCGAATGCTTGGGACTTGAGCATGTACTATACGTTCATTGCTTTTTTTATCTAAATTAAAGTACTAGTATAGATTAATCAGTGATTAATTGTTTAAAAATGATGATGATACAAAGATGGTTGATACATTCATTTTCACCATGTAAAACTTTTATAGGGAAAGTATATGGATATGATTTAAAGTAATCCTGTTAGCTGATAAGCCAATAGTGGTAGAATTTTGGAAAGAGATTAAGACGAATAAAACAAAAGGGTTATAGTGAGAATGTGAAAATGAACCAATAACGTTTAGACAAGAGCCATATGGGATTGGTTAGAAACATGGGATTTGTCCCCAAAAATTGAGACTTCTATTCAAACATGACATGATTTTGACCAAACCATCAATCCTCCAATTTCGAATATCGGAAAATGGATAAGGACATCAATTGTTTTCTATGTCCTCATCTCTTTTTTTAACATCCTCTTTTTCGTTATTCCAATGCTTTATACAAAAGACAAGTCCACTATGACCATTTGGGAAAAGAATATTTATCCACGATCGATCAGTTAATTCTCTTTTAGCATCCCCAATTATATAAGCCAGAGGGTTTGAATTTTCATCGGTTATAACGTGTTGACCGAGTTTGGTCAGATTCGAGCTTTGAACATGAAGGTTATTTTAGTTAAAGTATTTAGTTCAGAAAAACTGAACCAATCTACAACCCAAAAAAAATTGTGACTGAGATAACTCTTTTATATAAATTATCAAACAAAAAAAACGAACACATATTTATTTACAAGAAAAAATAAATAAAAATCGCAGTTAAACTAAGTCAATACAAAATCATATAAAAGTGTAAAGAGTGTGTGGTTGGTGAAGTATTGGAAACTAGACCTCAAGGAGGCTTAACTGAGAAAGGTTTTGCTGTTTGGAGGCATTATATTGTTACGTCTTGTCTATGATTTTTTATGGTTGAATTATAATTAAGAGACTCTCGGGATTATGACTATTTTAGCTAATTCAATTTGAACTGAATTTCACTTTCCTTTGGATCGGTTATACTAATGTGATCTTACTGAACTTTCATACCATGTAAAGAAATGTAAAGAATCATTAGTATTTTAGGGATGTGGTTAGCGATTTGCCTGAAACCCCAAATGTTTTGGGATCATTACATGATGAGATTTGGAAGAAGATTTTTAAAAAAAATATATATATGTAATAGAAACGAAATTTAAACTGGAATACTATACCAAAGTGATACAGGGAAGATTCCATTTTCGTTCGGCTAATTAGTACCTTGTTTTGTAAACCAAAAAAACATAACGTCTATTACGACTGGATTAAATGGATGTATAAGACAAAGTCGTGGACTAGGTCGTCGTGGAGGCTAACGCTAACGTGTTTCCAACGTCATAACTCATAACCACATTGTGTCAATATAGTTTTGTTGGCTTTTGAGTCGTTTCTAAAATTCCAAGCGTTTCGATACATTTGTTTTGTACGTTGGCAAAGTTTCTAACAATCCCAATTTTGACTGGTATACACGTTAGTTTCCTTAATTCTTTCCATTATATGTCAACCCAAAAGAAAAAAAAAAAGAAAAAGAAAAAAAAAAAAACACCTAAGCTCTTCTCATTTTGATCATCTAGACTAGTTGATTGGGCTCTCTGATGACACAATATGATAATTAGTAGCCCATGTCGACCCATAATTTTAGTTGTCCATTACGCCAACCTTTTGGGTAGGTAGCTAATAAGTGAATTTTTTTTTCCAAACGAAATACCATTAATTTGGGTAATGAATCAGAAAATCTGAAAATGACAATTGACAAGAAACAATATAATTAGCAATTTAGTAATTGAGAATTTGAGTCAATAACGAACATTAATCTGAATTGACATATAGGATACGTGGCTCCTTTCAAGTGGACTTCCGAGCAAATTCATGAAGCTGACGTGCGTTAGCTTATGTTAGGGAAATACCCTACCACTCACTTTGTGCCACGTAAGTAACCTTTGTTACGACAAAACACGTGTCCTAAGCATTATCTCCATTTTTTGGTGGCGGGTCCTATTTTTGCCGACTTCTCGCACTACGATATCATTTACCTTCATAATAATATTCCTATTCTTTTCTAATTAAAGGTCTCTGACGATGATCTCCAGTATATATAGAAAAATAGTACACGAATTTAGGCTAAAAGAGTTAAATAAATGAGAAAATGAGTACATTAACGCAAACAATTAATTAAAATTTCCACCGAGTTAATTAATTAATTAATTTCTTGCTAAAATATCTTGAAAAGAACACGTCTTTCGTAATTGAAGTCGCATAATTACTGGACGAACGTAGCTCTCATGGAAAGGACTTTACACTTGTTATAACTTTACCTCTCATATGTAAACTAAACTTGTAATTCGTTACCCAAATTATTTAATAAAAATTCATAATCATTGATTATTTATTCCTTGCCTTGTTTATTGTCCTTCCATCACCCTAATTATAATCACACACACCTAAACCATCTAATTACAACAGTCCACTACTCCTACTTACAACTCTCAATCTCATGTTGACTTTGTACGGTCAAGAAAGGTCAGCGGACACCACCACCACCGCAAGTACGGCTGAGGCTTCCAATAGCCGGGATGAGACACCTTCGTCGGAGATCGTCGTGAGAGATATTCACGCTATGACTACGACTACGGAGCTTACTCGGCCACAACAAAGAGGAGGAGGATACTTGTCTCCGTCTAGGTCTATTGCTTTTAGCGACGGGACTGCTTCTTCCGGCGAGAATTTCACCACCGTGAGCAGAGAGTTCAACGCTCTAGTCATCGCCGGCTCTTCCATGGACAACAACAACAACAACAACGGGACCAACCAATCTAGCAGTGGTCATCGTGACGTCATACGTGACGAAAGGAACGAGCTGACTAGGATCGGCGAAAACGACGACGTTGGTGATCATGATCATCAGGTGCCTGAGGAAGATTCTAATCCTTGGGCGATTGTACCGGACGGTTACATTAACCGGGGCGGTTCGGAGGATAATAATATCGTCTTGACGTCATCAGGTGGTCAAAATCGGATGGTGACGACTGCTTCGGTGCATATGGTTAAGAGGGAGGAGGTGGAAGCGAAGATAACGGCGTGGCAAACGGCTAAGGTGGCTAAGATTAATAATAGGTTTAAGAGACAAGACGCCGTTATTAACGGTTGGTTGAATGAGCAGGTTCATAAAGCTAACTCTTGGATGAAGAAAATCGAGGTGACTCATGTTCTGTTCTTTTCAAAAATCTTAGTTAGTTTAGATCTGATTAAAATAACTAAGTGACTTAGGCCTTGTTCCTTTATTCATTTGGATGGACCATCTAAATGAATCATTTCAAGTGTTGTTTGTTTTTATAAAAAAAAAGAGCATCATCCAGAATTATTCATATGGATCATCCGAATGAGTTTTAAAATTTTAGGCAAAAATTTGAAACTCAGCTAGACCATTTGGACGAAGATGATTCATCAAAAAATAAAAGGAAAATTATTGATTGACCATCCAAATGAATTATTTTTTTTGTCTTGTTTGTTGGGTTATTTGACATTGAAATGAATAATTTAGAAGTATCATTTGAATAGATCATTTAGATGGAAATGCTAAATGATGAAACGAACAGAGCCTTAACCTTTGTTTAGGTTAACATGCGTTTCTTGAAACTGTTTGCGTTTACATGTGAAAAACAAAAATAATTTAGCAAAAGCTATGTAACGTTATCAATTTTTCGTACTTTTTTAAAAAAGATTGCAAACGATATAAACGTGAACAAGCGTGTTCTTCTTTTCTTTGGATTTAATCGTGATGTTTTGAAATGTGTGATACATCAATGTAATAAAACGGTCTAAAAGACTCATGAATAGCTAGACGGTGGATTATGCAATTGATGCATGTATGTGGATGCAGAGGAAATTGGAAGAAAGGAGAGCCAAGGCGATGGAGAAAACACAAAACAAAGTGGCTAAAGCTCAGAGGAAGGCCGAGGAGAGAAGAGCGACGGCGGAAGGAAAAAGAGGGACTGAGGTTGCTAGGGTTCTTGAAGTCGCTAATCTCATGAGAGCCGTGGGACGACCTCCGGCTAAAAGATCCTTCTTCGCTTTCTCCTAGCTCGTTTTGATTATATCCAAATTTCTCAATATATATATAGGCTACAAATTAAAGGATCATTTCCTGTTGGGAATCAATGTGTATATATATTGAATTTAATGCTTTTAAAGTTACTGATAAACATTTGTAAGTGTATGCTTTCTTCCTTGTGTACCACAAAAAACTGATAAAATGTTATTTGTGAGCCATAAATTTTATTACATGTATCGTTTTTTCCTTCCATATGTTGAGAATGATACGACTTGGAGTTCAACGAAGCAAACAATAAAAGATTGAAGCTCTTACTTACTCTCTCTCACTTAAGATTAAGAGCTTAAGTAAAAAATGTAAAAGACACCACAATTTATTAACACAAACCATACTTGAAATCCCACTAAAATCCTGCTCAAGGGAGCCTTAAAATCCTTTTAGATACAAGAAGGTCTATGAGTATATCTTAACCTATGTATATATCAGTGTATCTTACCAGACTCTTTACAAAGAATAAAAACATACATAGATCTTATTATAAAATATAAACACTAGCAAACAACAGTAGTAGATATTGAGTTGGGCTAATTAATAAGGGTTTACTTTCGCTTATTCTTTGTACCATAACGGGCCTTCATAGCCTTTCTTTGTTTAGTCATGCATTCTTCTTTTGATTTGTCCATTTATAAAATAAATTATGGTAGTGGTAGTGGTGATCAAAGAGTATAGAAAACAGAGTGTATTTACCTACCAACTTTCTTTGCCTAATCATTAATTAGTACAGTTAACTAGCAGTATCTTTTTTAGCAATGCTAAATTGTAAACAAATTGAATGAATAGAAGAAACACACTCGTGTAAGTAAAGGAAGGTTCATCAGAAAAAGCATTTAACAAAGTCTCTTTACCTCATTCCTACTCCGTTGACTTTGTTAAATTTTTTATTTTTTTATAGGCTAACTTCGAAGTAAGATTTTAAATACTATTTGTGTTTCTTTTTAAAATCGAGTTTTCGGCCCAATTGCACGTATATACACGATTCTGTAGTCTGAAAAAGCACTAAATAACTTAATTTATACATCAGTTAGTTTTGATAGATCAAAATGACTTGATTAGTTTGGCTTCAAAGAGTGGCAAGATTTAAAATTCAGAACCAAAATCTATCCAACTTGACAGAAGAAAAAAAAAACATATTAACCTTTAATCAAAATATTTATCCTCAATTATATTGTTTGGTTGAAGGAAACTAGGAATCGAAGTAAAAAAAAAAAAAATTAAAGTTAGTTGGGTCCGACGAAAGGCATTAAAAAGAGTCAAAATCGCCGGGTTTGACCTCTGTTAATAATAATCTTTTTAATTTTTTAAATAAAGGTGGCCGCTTTATTAAAGAGACCCAAGCACGATCACATTTACGCTTTTGCCCTTAATTTTGGGTTTTGTAGGGGTGCATAGTTAAAGAACGTGTAACAGACTCGCTTTCTAATTAACTCTCAGGTAAATTCCTGAATTACCCTTGCTTTCTCAACTAATTTTTAATTTAACCATCTAATAAGAAACTCTTTTTTTCCGGAATTAAAATTAATTCTATTTAATTAAACATTTGACTAGAGAGAGACTACATAAAGAGAGAGGGTCAATATAGTAAAAGAGAACACAGGCATTTTGATTTCAGATTATACTAAACAGAAAACATTCCCTAAAAAGAAATTTTTAAGATTTAAACAGAAACAGGAAAAAAAAAAAACAAAAATCAGAAAAAAAAACAAAACAAAACAATCATATAGAGCTTTGCTGGAGAAGAAAGAAGAAGGGAGGGAAGAAGATTCTTTTGACCTTCCTTCCACCATCATCATCATCATCAGCATCAGCATCATCATCTCTCTTCGTGTTAATTAATTTTTATTTTACTTTTGTGAATTCGTAAAAAAACATGAAAAAATTTCAGCAAATAAATCATTTGACGTTCGTCTTCGTAATCACGCGTTGAAAATTTCCACACTTTTCATCTTCTTCGTTTTGGTAATATATACCCATCCCATCTCTCTCCCTAATCCCTCTCATAAAGTACCATCCTTTTTCATAAAAATCCCAACTTTCCTGGAATTGCGTTGTCAATCACCTAAACTAGAACAGTTTTTGATTTGGGGTTTTTAAGATTTCGTCGGGAAAATCATGGGTAATTGTTGCGGAACGGCGGGATCATTGGCTCAGAATGATAACAATAAGCCCAAAAAAGGAAGGAAGAAGCAAAACCCTTTCTCAATCGATTACGGTCTTCATCACGGCGGTGGTAATGGTGGAAAAGCTCTTAAGCTCATCGTGTTGACTGATCCGACAGGTCGTGAGATCGAGTCTAAATACACCTTGGGGAGGGAGCTAGGTCGTGGTGAATTCGGTGTCACGTATCTGTGCACGGATAAAGAGAACGACGATGTTTTTGCTTGTAAATCTATTTTGAAGAAGAAGCTGAGGACGGCTGTGGATATCGAGGATGTTAGGAGAGAAGTTGAGATCATGAGGCATATGCCTGTTCATCCTAATGTTGTTACTTTGAAAGAGACTTATGAGGATGAGCATGCTGTGCATTTGGTTATGGAGCTTTGTGAAGGTGGTGAATTGTTTGATAGGATTGTTGCTAGAGGTCATTACACCGAGAGAGCTGCTGCTGCTGTCACTAAGACCATCATGGAAGTTGTTCAGGTTTGTCTTCTTGATAGGATTTTTGCCTGTTTTAGTCGTAGGATTGAGAGCTGTGTGGTGTCTTGGTTTAAGCTCTAGTGTGAATCTTATTGCCATTGTTGCTGATTCTTTGTTTTAGCTGTTTGGACGTTATTAATATGTAGCATTGCTTTTACAGGGCACAATTTGCTGCAAAAGGATTCAAAAATCATTTCTTTTCATGTAAACTGAAAGTCTTGGGGGGAGTGATTTTAGATGTGAGATTAATGAGTTTTCAATATGTCTTTTTCCAGGTGTGTCACAAGCATGGAGTAATGCACAGGGACCTGAAACCAGAGAACTTCTTGTTTGGAAACAAGAAGGAGACTGCACCTCTCAAGGCAATTGATTTTGGTCTCTCTGTTTTCTTTAAACCAGGTAATGCGGTCTTGGTGCTCTGTGAAAACGTTATCACTTTGAGGTGTGGTAAATGATATAAACTTACACCATTGTTTTCCTTGCAGGAGAGAGGTTTAACGAAATCGTTGGTAGTCCATACTACATGGCTCCCGAGGTGCTAAAACGGAATTACGGTCCAGAAGTTGACATTTGGAGTGCAGGTGTAATCCTTTACATACTGCTCTGTGGTGTCCCACCTTTCTGGGCAGGTTAGTTTTATCAGTCTATGTTCCCTTATTCTTAAGTCGTCTGTGGCAAATGTTGTTATCAGGGGTCATATTTGAAGTGATCATAAGAATAATGAAGGAACCTTGTTTCTTGTTTGTTTATACCAATTTCAGAAACTGAACAAGGAGTCGCACAAGCAATTATTCGATCTGTACTGGACTTCAGAAGGGACCCATGGCCCAAGGTTTCTGACAACGCAAAAGACCTTATCAGGAAAATGCTTGATCCTGACCAAAGGCGTCGTCTTACAGCCCAGCAAGTGCTAGGTACAGTTTCATGGTTTCTTATAATACAGTTTTTCTTATGTTCTCATATGAAAACTTTTATAGCAAAGTGTAATAATTGGTATTTGCTTCATTTTCCCTAGATCATCCGTGGTTACAGAATGCAAAGACAGCTCCCAATGTATCATTGGGTGAAACAGTGAGAGCAAGGCTGAAGCAGTTCACCGTCATGAACAAGCTCAAGAAACGAGCACTCAGGGTAAAATACATATCCTTTATGAACTATCCGAACATATATATATATATATATATATATCTTGTGAGCTTAGAGGCCTAACTAGAGCTTCGTTTGGTACGTGTTGTCAATAGGTTATTGCTGAGCATTTATCAGATGAAGAAGCTTCTGGTATAAGAGAAGGGTTCCAAATAATGGACACAAGCCAAAGAGGGAGGATTAATATTGACGAGCTAAAAATCGGGTTGCAGAAACTTGGTCATGCCGTTCCCCAAGATGATTTACAAATTCTAATGGACGCTGTAAGCTTTGATTTACCATTACTTTTCAATGCCGGTTTTGACAGTATTTAAAATGCAATGTACTGAGCTGTTGATGGCTTTCTTCTTTTTTGCAGGGAGATATCGATAGAGATGGATATTTGGACTGTGATGAGTTCATTGCCATATCAGTACACCTAAGGAAAATGGGAAATGATGAGCATCTCAAGAAAGCGTTTGCGTTCTTCGATCAAGACAATAACGGATATATCGAAATAGAGGAACTAAGAGAAGCTTTGGCTGACGAAGTTGGTACGAGCGAAGAAGTTGTTGATGCCATTATTCACGATGTTGATACTGATAAGGTTTGATTAGCCTCACCATTTCATTTTCTTTTAAAAAATGGTTGAAAACTTGTCTTGAGAAAAACAGCTATAAACATCATCAAAACTGTGTATTGCAGGATGGAAGAATAAGTTACGAAGAGTTTGTGACGATGATGAAAACAGGAACAGATTGGAGAAAAGCTTCGAGACAGTACTCGAGGGAACGGTTTAACAGTATCAGTCTCAAACTGATGCAGGATGCGTCATTGCAGGTCAATGGTGAAAAATGATGAGAGAAGCAGTGTCACCTCAGAAGTGGAAGATTGAATCAAAATGGGAATGCCAAATCTATCTTCATTTCTTTATTTTTATATCTTTTTTGGGGTTTTTCTTAACACCACAACTAAAGATTTTTAGGCATATAAAGTTGTACGATTTGTGTGTTTTGATTTCCTGGCTGAAGAGCGAGCGAGAGAAAGTACGGATCAGGAGAAAACAAAGAGTGTTGGCCTTTGGCTGTGTGTAGATATTTTGTATAATCTTATGTTGATAATGAATGAAGATAACATCAATTTTTTCTTGTGATAATCTGTAACTTTTCTATAACCATTCAAGAAGTATATGAATGAGACTTTGGATTTGTTTTTAGACAACAGAAACAAAAACGCAGGTTTTTTTTTGTTTTTGGTCGACTTTGTATATTTGTGGCCTGAAAGTTTTATCAATTCAGACCAAAGTACCAAACGATAACAAGTGTGACACTTGAAGTGTCGTTATGGTCTTATACGCGGCCTCAAATATACACAAGCGGATAAAGTTTTGTGTCCTCTATATTATTGTCATCATGCATAAAAACACTAACCATTTGATCAAATCAATCTTATTAAATAAAAAATTTCAAAATACAAATAGACTAATCTAGAATCATTTGTTCTACCAGAGTTTACAACTGTTCATGATATTGATATACTGCAAATTGGATATCCAACAAAAGCTTTTAGAAATAGCATACCAATGACATCTGTTATTTATTTTAATCACAAAACCATAAGTAACAGAAAATTTAACTTTCGATTGATTGCTTTTTCTTTTTGGTTAAAAACGTCTCATAAATATCCACGTCATAGTAGTCTCATCGACACGGGAGACTTACGTGGCGATTTTGTATTGTTACCAAACTTTGATTGGAAATTATAAAAACAATCAATCATGCAAAAGGCGTGAGGATGAACGGTACACATGTCCGATGTCGACCTTGTACTAAATAACAAATATGTTTTTGGAATGGCACTAATCATGATTACGGAGTTTAACATTAAAGTAATTACCGTAGTTATCATTAGTTAATCGTCGTACTTATATTATATGCATAGAGCCAACAAAAATTATAATCGTATCACACATGACAAACACACCTAATGCTAAAAGTCGAAAGTGAAAAAGGAATCTAGACACGGACATGGTGAACTGATCAAATGCAAGTGATGCATAGATCCTTTTCACATTTGATTAACTATATAGCGGACGTGGATTTGGACCCACTTTGCGCCGTTTCATTACAAAAACTTCACCTACTTTATTTGCCTCGTGATTTCTTTTAGCTACTTTGGGGAAAAATAGGAGTACTATCTTAATCCCAATTAAGTGCAATTATTAGGAATGACTGAGTGAGAGAAGATCATTAAAAAAACTTGATTGCTTCGTATAATTAAGACGACATATTTCAAAAATAAAAATTCCGAAATTCAAAAGTGAAAATTTGATACTACGATCGAGTCATGAATATGAACCGTATGATAGAATGTTTTTTTTAAAAATTTTGTCACGCCAGGACCAATGATTGATTAGTACGAGAGGTATATGCAATCATGGATAAGAAGAACTGTGTTATAATTAAACTTGATAACTATTATGATCAGCATCGCTCGTTTCAATATCTGATTAAAATAATTAACGAGTCGATATATATCAAAACTCCATCTTCATATACATACCGACCGATGGACCTACGTATGTATCAGATTCGATTTTAAAACATTATCGTATCATGAATAATTATTTTATCGGTGTCTCGTTCCATGTATTATTATTCATAACAAGAAGCATTGGCTTTTAGTACGAAAGAGCAGCCAAGTTTATCAACCCGGTTCAAACCAGTCGTCGAGTGTTGACCACACACGTTGATCCAGATAAGTGGATAAGAATTGTGACATATCAAGTGAGTATGTGTTACGGTCCGTATCTCGAAGACGTTGTTATGTTTTGCTCCGCAAAGGAGTCGAACTAAAACACAACTTGCATTATATCACCAAATTAAACGATTTTGAGTAAAGTAGTAGTAAACATGTGTTTATTTATATCGTGTATTCATAGAATTGGGTGGCTTCGACCGTCATTTTGTCGGAAAGTTTTTTATGTTAGATTCAAAACTTACATTAATGGAATTGCTTTAGTCGTCAGTCGCAGTCGCCGGCTCGCCTATTCATACAAGGAGACAAGTCGCAAAAAAAAAAAAAGCCGTGGATACAATATTAATTTGCACGAACTCAAATCATCGACTTGGTTTTTACAACATATTTCACCATTAAGCGGTATACTGTAATTACTAGAATGTGCATGTTATGTCTGTTTAAAAAATATATATATATATAGCACATGTGAAAGGGTATTTAAAAAAAATATATATGTTACTAATTTATGTGAAGAACATTTAAAATAAATATATAAAAACACAAGATAAAAATTAACAATATAAAAGAAAAGTGGATTGCCGTGAAGATTACGTACCTGATGTCACAATTTCGTCTACTACTAGAACAAAATATTGAACCAGAGAATCGAGAGATATACATATTACCTAAAAATCGTAGATGTGATCTAGTGATATTCCCGAGGGACCTGAATCCCCAACTGAACCAACCAACCAACTAGACTCCTTGGCTTGACGTACTCCTTAAGATTTCAAAATTGATCAGCATTGCACATACGTCATTTCCTAGTTCCTAGGATCAAAAACTATATATTAATTATACGATGAAACTTATAGGCGTGGTGAATCGGTGATGCATGTGTATACTACTGGCATTCCCTGAGACACCACACGATTCAAGTAGGAAAAATATCTTTATTTAAAAAAGACGCGTATATATGCAACCATACGTTACACGTTTCTTGTACATTTGGGCTTCGTTATGATTTGTGTTCATAGGAGTGAAATTAATTTAACTAGTACCATTTATGGTTTCGTAAAATGATTTGATTCGATATTTAATTTATGATTTTCTTGCACCAGCTTGAAACAACCATCATTTCAACATATTTTTTCCGTTGACAGTAGAACAACAATAGTTATTTCACCGTTTCATTGTAGACATTTTTGAATTAGGCTAATATTGGGTATGTTTTTCTAATGAAATTTCAAAGTAATATTTTGATTTCTATTTATGACAATTATTTAATAACAGGAACATACATTTAAATACTAGTTTTGGTAATTTTTTTAAATACTAGTCAAAAGAAGTAAAAACGAAAGAGCAGTAGAAATAAATATTTTAAAATATTAGTATGAGTTGTATCTGATTCAGCAAATAAGAGAGAGACAAAAGTATCACGATTTTTCTAGTACTTTTTTGTTTTACATCGCGACGGAGAAAAAGTAAATATAACACGTGGCAACATCGCAACGGCTATATCCAGATCTCGTCGCATATATAAACCGTCATCTCTCTGCTACCTTCATTAGCCTAAAAAAACAAAAACACCGTTTCCGATTACGTTGATTGACCAGTGACGGGAGCCACCATTGTTGGCGGCGTTTCCGTGTACCTCGTATTCTTTCTTCATTCGTAAAAGCAACATTTACCTTCTGCTTCATATTCGAAGTCTATCTCTCTTGTACCGAGAGCTCTTTTTTACTCCGGCACGAACAAGAAACATTCCGGTGAGTATTATTCTTAGAACTCAAATTTTATCTGATTTAGATGTTTAGTGTCAATTTGTGATTTTTTTCCGAACTTGTCCTGTGCTTAGACTTTAGAGACGCTTGGGGCTTAGTAGATTCATATTCCCTTATTGGAAAGTTTTTAATTAGACTTTGTTCCGAAGAGATGAAAATTATAAAGATTCTGCTTTCCTAATGTTGGTTTTATGTGTTGTGATTACCTGAGACAGTTAACTGAAGCAGCTTTGAGAAAGATGACGATTACGTCAAACATCTCTGTACAGAACGACAACCTCGTTGTTCAAGGAAAGACCATCCTCACCAAAATCCCCGACAATATTATCCTTACTCCCGTTACGGGTAATGGATTCGTTTCCGGTGCTTTTATAGGCGCAACTTTTGAACAAAGCAAGAGTCTTCACGTGTTCCCCATCGGTGTATTGGAGTAAAGCATCAAACTTTTGTTTTCCCTCTGTTATATAGCTTTGTCAATTCAAGGTCTTTTGATGTTGTTTTTATTAAAAGCTTATTGTTTTTATAAATCTTTCAACAGGGGTCTTCGATTCATGTGTTGTTTTCGATTTAAACTATGGTGGATGACTCAGAGAATGGGAAGCTGTGGAAAAGATATCCCTTTGGAGACACAGTTTATGTTACTTGAGAGCAAGGATGAGGTTGAAGGAAATGGGGATGATGCTCCTACTATTTATACCGTCTTTCTCCCTCTTCTTGAAGGCCAGTTCAGAGCTGTACTGCAAGGAAATGAGAAGAATGAGATTGAGATTTGTCTTGAGAGCGGTTAGTGAATTAGTTGTACAACAGATGATCCATGAATTGACGGGCTTACAATTTTCAGATCTTAGAACTGAAATGTCCGTTTTGGTTGACTTTGTAATTGCAGGAGATAAAGCAGTTGAAACCAGCCAAGGAACTCATCTTGTCTATGTTCATGCTGGAACTAATCCTTTTGAAGTTATTAGGCAATCCGTAAAGTATGTTTTTAAAAGAAGCCAAAATATCATGTTTTGTTTCTTGGATTGGTTATCAGTGTTTTCTCACCCGCTAATCCTTTGTTATGTACAGGGCTGTGGAAAGACACATGCAGACATTTCATCATCGCGAGAAGAAGAAGGTGAGTGAACTTTTCATAGTTTTGGTCAACGGAAGGAGTTCAATCTGATTTGATATGATCTCCTCATTTTCGTTCTCTTTGTTTGTTTAGCTTCCTTCTTTCCTTGACTGGTTTGGCTGGTGCACATGGGATGCGTTCTACACAGACGTGACTGCTGAGGGCGTTGATGAAGGCCTTAGAAGGTACTGTCTATGGAAGTAGAGCGTCATATTGTTAATATATTGATGATAGGTTAAATCTGTATAAGTTTATTGAGTCTCTGATGCGTTTGGTTTATTGCAGCCTTTCAGAAGGAGGTACCCCTCCGAGGTTTCTGATCATAGACGATGGTTGGCAACAAATTGAACACAAAGAGAAAGATTCAGACTGCGTTGTTCAGGAAGGAGCACAGTAAGATCTATCAGTCTCTTGTTTTTGTATTCATGTAGATGAGCATCTTAAACATGTCCTCAATTTACCAGATAATACTCCAGAAAAAACTAGATCGAGGCTTGAATATTTTTAAAATAAAACTCATGTGGGTGAAATCAAAGTAGATTCATTTGTTCCAATTTCTGCATTGTAACTGTTGAATCTTTAGCTCATAAAGCTTGAGCTTGAGGATATTCTTAAGTTTTTGCCTCAAGATTTTATAGGGATTTGTCATGAAGAATGCTAACTTTTTCCTCCATTCTTATGTATGCAGGTTTGCTACTAGGCTCGTTGGTATCAAGGAGAATGCAAAATTTCAGAAGGATGATCAGGAGAAGGATACGCAAGTATCAGGACTAAAGAGTGTAGTTGACAATGCAAAGCAGCGCCATAATGTGAAGTATGTCCTTTTTTTCAAAATTTGTAACACACTGATCTTCAGGCTGATATTTTTTAAGTTATCGCAACATTGAGAAAGTGACAAAAAGCGTTGCATACTTACATGGCTTGACTCCTTATTCACAGGCAAGTTTATGCGTGGCATGCCTTAGCTGGATACTGGGGTGGGGTTAAACCTGCTGCTTCTGGAATGGAACACTATGACAGTGCATTAGCATATCCAGTTCAGTCACCAGGTGTCTTAGGGAACCAACCAGACATAGTAATGGACAGCCTCGCTGTTCATGGTCTTGGACTTGTCAACCCAAAGAACGTTTTCAACTTCTACAATGAGCTCCATTCGTACTTGGCTTCATGTGGTATAGACGGAGTCAAAGTTGATGTCCAGAACATCATCGAAACCCTCGGTGCTGGTCTTGGCGGGAGAGTGTCTCTCACTCGAAGCTACCACCAAGCTTTAGAAGCTTCCATTGCCCGGAACTTCACAGATAATGGTTGCATATCTTGCATGTGTCACAACACAGACGGACTTTACAGCGCGAAACAAACCGCTATTGTTAGAGCATCTGATGATTTCTACCCAAGAGATCCTGCTTCTCATACCATCCACATTGCATCAGTTGCATATAACAGTCTTTTCCTTGGAGAGTTCATGCAACCTGACTGGGATATGTTCCATGTAAGTAAAGAGCAATTTGATGTCATTACTACTCTTTAATAAGCATGCGTTCACTTGTAACCGAGGCTTTGTTGTTTTCAGAGTTTGCACCCAACTGCAGAGTATCATGCTGCAGCACGTGCAGTAGGTGGATGCGCAATTTATGTCAGGTAAAGCCTTCCTCTCATCTTTAAACTTAATTCTTGTTCTGACTAAGGTAATGCTTTGCTTCGAGGTTTTAACTGAAGATATGTTTATATGACAGTGATAAGCCAGGCAACCACAACTTTGATCTATTGAGGAAGCTAGTTCTTCCGGATGGATCGGTTCTTCGTGCTAAGCTTCCGGGTAGGCCTACCCGTGACTGCTTATTCGCGGATCCAGCTAGAGATGGAATCAGGTTTTGCCTCTTTTCTAACTAACTATTCTCTTCTTTATCATCCACTCCTAAGCCTAAGCCGAAGCCTAACACTTGCGAAAACTCAATTTTTTTTCAGCTTGCTCAAGATATGGAACATGAATAAGTTCTCTGGTATGGTTGGTGTGTTCAACTGTCAAGGTGCTGGTTGGTGCAAGGAAACGAAGAAGAACCAGATTCATGATACTTCTCCTGGCACACTCACGGGTTCTGTCCGTGCTGATGATGCTGATCTCATTTCTCAAGTGGCTGGTGAAGATTGGAGTGGAGACTCAATAGTCTACGCATACAGATCAGGTAAAAAAGATCAAACCAATCTACTATTTTTAGACTAGACAGAAACTCAAACATTACAGCTCAATGCTAAAAAAATATGGCTTGATTTGATTTACAGGGGAGTTAGTAAGACTACCAAAAGGTGCTTCGATTCCTCTCACTCTCAAAGTCCTTGAATACGAACTCTTCCACATCTCTCCTTTGAAGGTACGTTTAATTAGTGTTGTATTATTACCATGACTTGTAAACGTTTAATGTGAATGACGAATCTTTTTTTTTTTTTTTGTTGGAAAATTTGGTTATACAGGAAGTCACAGCAAACATCTCCTTCGCTCCTATCGGACTGCTAGACATGTTCAACTCAAGCGGGGCTATCGAGTCGATGGAAACCAATCCCGTGACAGACAAGAAACCGGAACTCTTTGATGGGGAGGTGTCCTCGGCTTCTCCTGCGCTCAGCGGTAACCGTTCACCAACAGCTCTGATATCTCTGGGGGTTAGAGGCTGTGGTCGTTTTGGAGCTTACTCTTCTCAGCGTCCACTTAGATGCGCCGTTGAAAGCACAGAGACTGATTTCACGTACGACGCGGAGGTTGGACTTGTGACTTTGAATCTGCCAGTGACGAGGGAAGAGATGTTCAGATGGCACGTTGAGATTCTGGTCTAAGGCGAAAAGCTTCGGTTGTAGTTGGGGCTATTCTTTCACCTGTCATTCATCATTTTATTTTGTAGTAATAAGGTATTCCAAAAATAAATTAGGAATTTAATGTTTGTAGTATCATCGCTTTTGTACTAGTAATGTAGTGACCTAATGTAATCTCGCTAAAATATCAATGTCTCTTTGTAGTTTTGTATTAATAATATTTCTCTTAAGAAAAAATTGTTCATAGCTACCTTATCGTTAACGTAATAACCCTAAAATGAGTGTCTGGCTGAAACAAACAAATCGATTTAAAATTCTAATATTTGGTCTATTTTGAAAGGACTTACACCAAACGAACGGATAATGATTTCTTATTTTGATAAACTGATATAGAAGGTAAAATGTGTTTTTAGAATTGTTGATGTGTTATTTTACAAATCTGAAGTCGTCTTAGCCAAACAAATCGAAACCGACGACACCCTAATTTTATATACTACTAATAAAAGAGGATGGTGATCATGTGAATACCTAAAATATCAGAATCCATGTATAGTACGCAACTTCAAGGCAGGGGTCAATACGAATAATGATGACAAGTCAGTTATATGATCATCGACTTTATGAGACCTTCCATACATTCTTTCACACCAAGAAATTAACAGATCTTGTTCTCACTAGAAAATTACTAAGGCCATTCATTTGTTTTACAATAATCCACTAGAAAATTATAATCAATGACGACTCAACAGCAACACGTACAGAATATTTATCCGATGTAGGTTCATACTACATAGATTTGTGTTTCATATCTTACTTGATTGGTGTAAAAAAGAAGAACTCAAATTTGTGAACCTTTTACTCTGTTTTCTTTGCGTCAAGTTTTTTTTTTATAAATCTTTTTCGCTTTAAGGTAGACACCAGTCACCACCTTCTAACACCTAACATGTATATGGAACATATAGTAGTATAACATTAATATCTGAACATTTAAAACCCCCAAAACATTAATTACCTCATCAATCCCATACGATGCACGGAGTCCCAAAGCATTCAATTTTAAACGTACATGTCTTTTCTATCTTTTTCAGATTTTAAGTTTTTTTTTTCTTATTTGATTTGCTCTTTTACCAACACCAAGTAGTTTAAATAAAAAAAATAAGATAAAAAACTGTAATATTGACATCCACGAAAACGATGAGCAAGTTGAATCCTAACCATTAATTTAGAAAAATACAAGAGTTAAATTCAAAGAAGGAAGCAATTACTTAGGCGAAGTTATAACAACGACTAGATAAATTTCCAAAGACATGACTTTCGACCATACCTTTAGGTCTTGCAAGCAAACGACGCACATGCCTTTTCATTTCTGCCAATCCTTATTCCTTACACCATACATATACTTATATTAATTAATCGATAATTATATATAAAAAAATAGATAAAATATTCGTCTAATAAGGGTAAGTATGCAATTTTTGTGTGCTAACTAATCGATACTATCACAAATTAATATATATATGTATGCGCATCATTCAACAAGTCTTCACCATTGTTAAGTCCAATGTATCGTAGTATCTAGTATTTGTTTACTTTAAGCTGCATGTTACTTATTTTAGTGATGATATATTTTTTAAAAATATGTATTTTAATTTAATGATTAATATGGGTTGATTAACTATCCCAAAATTTGAAGAGGCGTGTGGTTAAAGAATTTGAGGCTATAATTTCATCATTTGGGAGTTGAATGCAAAAAAAAATTCTAAGTATAACTTATAATTAGTTGATTTCCCGACAAAATAAATCATGTTGGCATATCGTAATAATTTAACATACTTTTCAAACCTTATATCAGGCATTTGCCGTTTACGTATTTACAATTATAGTTTGAATTTGGTATTTTTGCACATTATACTTTGGCGGTTCGTGTACTGTGTACATATATATCATCCCACATTCTTTGAAGATACAGGACATTTAACATTTTAACACATGCGTATATATGTCGGTATGTGATCACCAATTCACCAGCTTGACAACGTATTAAATTCAAATAAGTATTGATAACTGACCATGACTCTAATTAATTAAAAGTCCACAATACATATAATAACATTCACGAACTCGTACATATACTTCTTATCTCACGAGTGCACCTACAATTTTTAATTTCAGTAAACCAATATTGATCATATTAGTAATTAACGGTTAAAAGATTTACTATAAGTATAAGAATAAAAATTAGGGTTGAGACATTTCCATGCAACTTATTAATCCGAAAATCCGAAACATTTCCATACTACATATATATCCAACATGATTTATAATGGAAATGCCTTCGGATTTTTCAAATTCGGATATACATATGTAAGCATTATAAATTTGAAAAATATCCGAATTTTCACCTTTTCACCTTTTCACATTGATATACTAGCTACGACGGTAATATGAAGATCACTGTACAGATTAAAACGCAAGAAGAAATAAAAGGAAGTGTATTAATTCCCAAAAGTCCAAAACTATTACCGACCTTCGAGAGACAGAGGAAACAACTATTTTCTTCTTTTCAACTTTTGATACTATTTACGTATGGATAGACATCACGCACTGCTTAGCTCAGTAATACACATGATAAACTATTACTGTGTGAATGGTATACGATGATTGAAAATAAATTCATTTTCTATTTTTTTTCCTCTTCCAAACTCCTTTTCTAATATATAGAAAATAAATAATTAACTAGACAATGAAACAATAAAATATATATATATATATAAATAAATAAAAGGAAAACTAAAAATAGGTGGAAAGGAGGTGAGGTTTAATTAGAAGCTTATAGTGATGTTTTCGTATCAATCTCAATCTCTCTCCATACCTCCAACGCCATTAAAACTTTTTAATAACCTAACTTTGTTTTCTCCTTTCATTTGCCTATAAATACACATATGCCTTCCACTTATTCAATATCAATATATCATATTACAAAACCTCAAATAAACAGCGAACATTTTCATCTTACTCACAAGAAAACAACACTCATTAATTCGTTTACGAGAAAAACCGTTTCCATATCTTCGAAAGACCAAATCTGAAATGGCCCGTTGTTGGGGACTCCTAACTATTTTCTTCTGCGTTCTTTTGATGCTCTCGCTGTGCCAAGCTAATTTGAGTAGCTACGTTGATGATGGATATGGTCATGAAGATGGAAGCTTCGAATCCGACAGCTTACTCAAGCTCAATAGCGATGATGCTCTTACCTTGAAAAGCTCCGGTGAAACCACTTCAGCATCCTCAACTGTTAGTGTTGCCAGTTTTGGAGCCAAAGGAGATGGAAAAACCGATGATACTCAGGTAAAACTTTTTAATATATAGATATACTTTATTTGGTATTAATGATGCATGCCTGCATGGGTGTAAAATATATATGTATGCTTAGGCCTTCGAGAAAGCATGGAAGAAAGCATGTTCAACGAATGGGGTTACCAATTTCTTGATTCCTAAAGGGAAGAGTTACCTCCTTACGTCTACTCAATTCAAAGGCCCATGCAAATCGCTACGTAACTTTCAGGTAATTTTGTTTTTTCCTTTTTTATGAAAAAAAAAGTTTTAAATCATTTTAGTAGCCTAATTAATAGATTTAATTTTTTACTGATCATAGATCTTAGGCACTTTATCAGCATCTACAAAACGATCGGATTACAAAGACAAATACCATTGGCTTATCGTAGAGGACGTTAACAATCTATCAATCGATGGTGGGTCGACTGGGATTATTAACGGCAACGGAAAAATCTGGTGGCAAAACTCATGCAAAATAGATAAATCTAAGGTATGTATGTTAGTATGTAGAGTCCACCAATTAGTATATACATGCCACACAACACATATATCTTCACATATGCTTATCTAATATACTCCTAATTAATTTACATCATATGATTAGTAATTTAGTATTAATTGGTTTTCTCTTTCTTTTGATGCAGCCATGCACAACAGCGCCAACGGTATGTAAATACAAAAGTTCCATATAAGTATATAATTTATTTTTTTTTTTCACTTCAACGTTCAAAATTTTAAAATTGGCATGTGTGTGTTTTATGCATATGCGCAGGCTCTTACTTTATACAACTTAAGGAATCTAAATATGAAGAATTTGAGGGTGAGAGATGCGCAGCAGATTCAAGTTTCGATTGAGAATTGCAACAATGTTGACGTCAATAATGTTGTCGTCTCTGCTCCCGGCGATAGTCCCAACACCGATGGTATCCATATTACCAATACCAAAAATATTCGAGTTTCCAAATCGGATATTGGAACAGGTAATGATTCATACATAATTGGAGTTTACAGTGTATTTATGTGTAATAACAAAGACTTGCTAAGGCTTAACAGAGAGGTCGGTAGCTAATGTGTTTGGTTGCTTTTATTTAGGTGATGATTGTATATCCATTGAAGATGGAACACAAAATCTTCAAATCAGTGATTTAACTTGCGGCCCCGGTCACGGAATCAGGTAGATCAATACATTCTTTTTATACCGAATTCTAACATAAGGGTACTAGAAAATCATACAATATTTTTGATAGATTTTACACATAAATAAAGTTAATATATAGCTAATATCGATCTTTTTTAATTTGTTTCGATGAGAAGTATTGGGAGCTTGGGGGACGACAACTCAAAAGCTTATGTTTCGGGAATTTATGTGGATGGTGCTAAGTTCTCTGAGAGTGATAATGGAGTTCGGATCAAGACTTATCAGGTGACTGATTTTATTGTTCTCACAAACATCGATCCCCACTAAAATTTTACGAATTTCTTGAATCTCTCTAACATTTGTTTTAAAATTTTCAAAAACAACCCCCCCTTGCTGATTTCAGGGAGGATCAGGAACTGCCAAGAACATTAAATTTCAAAACATTCAAATGAAAAATGTCAAGAATCCGATCATAATCGACCAGAACTACTGTGACAAGGACAAATGCGAAGACCAAGTAATTGTTTGATCGATAGATTTAATTAGCCGTTTATATATATTTTGTTCTTTACTAGACTAGCATTCACTCGAATTGAAAATGTGAAATATGTTAACAGGACTCCGCCGTGCAAGTGAAAAACGTTGTGTACAAGAACATATCCGGTACGAGCGCGACGGATGTGGCGATAACGTTCAATTGCAGTGAGAAGTATCCATGCCAAGGCATTGTGCTTGAGAACGTAAACATTAAAGGAGGAAACGCTTCTTGCAAAAATGCCAACGTTAAAAATCAAGGCACCGTTTCTCCTAAATGCTCTTAATTAATTACTGAGCTAATTATGTAATATACGTATGAATATAGATACACGTATTTATATATAGATGCATGTATATTGTACTCTATATATTGCTTCTTGATATAATATGTAGTAAAGATGTATGGGTGTACACATAAAATAGTCAGAAAGATTTGTTGCCTTCTATGTATACTGTTGATTATTTGTATGTGTCCATGAATAAATTAATAAGATTAATTTTCTAATATATTGATTTAGTAGTACTAAAAATGAAAAAAAAAGTATGCAAAATTTAAGTAAAGTGATTTGATTACTTCAAATAAGTCACATGGGCCAAGTACATTATATANTTCAAATGAAAAATGTCAAGAATCCGATCATAATCGACCAGAACTACTGTGACAAGGACAAATGCGAAGACCAAGTAATTGTTTGATCGATAGATTTAATTAGCCGTTTATATATATTTTGTTCTTTACTAGACTAGCATTCACTCGAATTGAAAATGTGAAATATGTTAACAGGACTCCGCCGTGCAAGTGAAAAACGTTGTGTACAAGAACATATCCGGTACGAGCGCGACGGATGTGGCGATAACGTTCAATTGCAGTGAGAAGTATCCATGCCAAGGCATTGTGCTTGAGAACGTAAACATTAAAGGAGGAAACGCTTCTTGCAAAAATGCCAACGTTAAAAATCAAGGCACCGTTTCTCCTAAATGCTCTTAATTAATTACTGAGCTAATTATGTAATATACGTATGAATATAGATACACGTATTTATATATAGATGCATGTATATTGTACTCTATATATTGCTTCTTGATATATTATGTAGTAAAGATGTATGGGTGTACACATAAAATAGTCAGAAAGATTTGTTGCCTTCTATGTATACTGTTGATTATTTGTATGTGTCCATGAATAAATTAATAAGATTAATTTTCTAATATATTGATTTAGTAGTACTAAAAATGAAAAAAAAAGTATGCAAAATTTAAGTAAAGTGATTTGATTACTTCAAATAAGTCACATGGGCCAAGTACATTATATATATATATATTAAAAGCATGAAAAATGCTAATTTATAGTGTGTTTTCCACTTTTGCTATACTTATTGTAAAATAAGATGTTAAATCCCAAAATTAACATAGTTTTCAGTGAGCTCTTGCATTGTGGCCGGCCTACTTTACTCTTAGTTCCATTCAAACGAAATATCCTTATTGTTCTTATACTTGTATAAAACTGATTTAAACCCTTGTGTTTTGGCATACTTTACTAAAAGACCATTGTGTTAAAATCTTGATATACTTTTTATGTGAATGTTCGTCTGATTAACGTTGCTATAAAAGACAGCATGAGGATAAAGTAAAGAAATCCTTGATGTCTTTGGTTAATGCCGTTGCCAAATCTCAACGGATTTATTTATTTAAAGTTAAAAAGTTGACAAAGAACTTTGCTTTTTTTTTTTTTTTGCTTCTTTTGAAAGAAATAATAATCAAAAACATCCGAGGAAATTCCGAAATCAATGTCCGTAAACTAAGGTACATAACAAAAAAAAATAAAAATAAGATGTCTTCAAAATTAATGATATTACATAATGTTACAGCTAAATCGAAGTATGCAGTTTTACCCTTTTTTGTACTTTCACTTCTTAGTTTGCTCTTCGGCTGCTGGCTTACTCTGCTCTTCAACCGTTGCTGCTGGCGGCGGAGGTGGAGGTGTTGGTGGTGGTGGAGGTGGAGGGGTGGCGGCGACCGTTGGAACTCCCGCATCGATGCAGCTACGACATTTTCTCTCGACCCAACCTTCGATGTCGTGGTCTCCGCCGTCAGATAAATGGCGGCCGCCGCAGAGCCGAGCGATGACTCCGGCTAAAACGGATAAAATGGTAATGACAGCTAAGACAACGACGAGAGTTTCTATAGAACGGTGGTCTNAGAACGTAAACATTAAAGGAGGAAACGCTTCTTGCAAAAATGCCAACGTTAAAAATCAAGGCACCGTTTCTCCTAAATGCTCTTAATTAATTACTGAGCTAATTATGTAATATACGTATGAATATAGATACACGTATTTATATATAGATGCATGTATATTGTACTCTATATATTGCTTCTTGATATATTATGTAGTAAAGATGTATGGGTGTACACATAAAATAGTCAGAAAGATTTGTTGCCTTCTATGTATACTGTTGATTATTTGTATGTGTCCATGAATAAATTAATAAGATTAATTTTCTAATATATTGATTTAGTAGTACTAAAAATGAAAAAAAAAGTATGCAAAATTTAAGTAAAGTGATTTGATTACTTCAAATAAGTCACATGGGCCAAGTACATTATATATATATATATTAAAAGCATGAAAAATGCTAATTTATAGTGTGTTTTCCACTTTTGCTATACTTATTGTAAAATAAGATGTTAAATCCCAAAATTAAC
>NC_025690.1:17867115-17896443 GCF_000633955.1 Camelina sativa | reverse complement strand
TATATATATTAAAAGCATGAAAAATGCTAATTTATAGTGTGTTTTCCACTTTTGCTATACTTATTGTAAAATAAGATGTTAAATCCCAAAATTAACATAGTTTTCAGTGAGCTCTTGCATTGTGGCCGGCCTACTTTACTCTTAGTTCCATTCAAACGAAATATCCTTATTGTTCTTATACTTGTATAAAACTGATTTAAACCCTTGTGTTTTGGCATACTTTACTAAAAGACCATTGTGTTAAAATCTTGATATACTTTTTATGTGAATGTTCGTCTGATTAACGTTGCTATAAAAGACAGCATGAGGATAAAGTAAAGAAATCCTTGATGTCTTTGGTTAATGCCGTTGCCAAATCTCAACGGATTTATTTATTTAAAGTTAAAAAGTTGACAAAGAACTTTGCTTTTTTTTTTTTTTTGCTTCTTTTGAAAGAAATAATAATCAAAAACATCCGAGGAAATTCCGAAATCAATGTCCGTAAACTAAGGTACATAACAAAAAAAAATAAAAATAAGATGTCTTCAAAATTAATGATATTACATAATGTTACAGCTAAATCGAAGTATGCAGTTTTACCCTTTTTTGTACTTTCACTTCTTAGTTTGCTCTTCGGCTGCTGGCTTACTCTGCTCTTCAACCGTTGCTGCTGGCGGCGGAGGTGGAGGTGTTGGTGGTGGTGGAGGTGGAGGGGTGGCGGCGACCGTTGGAACTCCCGCATCGATGCAGCTACGACATTTTCTCTCGACCCAACCTTCGATGTCGTGGTCTCCGCCGTCAGATAAATGGCGGCCGCCGCAGAGCCGAGCGATGACTCCGGCTAAAACGGATAAAATGGTAATGACAGCTAAGACAACGACGAGAGTTTCTATAGAACGGTGGTCTGAGTTGTGACTAGGCTGGTCTTGGGAAGGTGGGTCTATGTATATGGTGGTTGGTGTGGTTGTTGTGCCGAGTTGGTCATCGACCCTGGTCGTGACTACTCCAAACATGAGAGATAGAGTGTGTGTGAAAAGAGAAGGGGGGAGAAAGAAAGAAAGAAAGAGAGAGAGAGGGTTTCAAGGTGAGCTTGTGGGAGCAAAGGTTTAAAGAAGACTTGAAGTAGATAGTGTTGTTAATTTTATCGACTTTATAATATAAAAATTTATCCAATTTATAAAATAGAAAACATCTTTATAACTTTTATGGTCTAATTGTAGTTATGATGATTTTTTTTCCTTTTTTAATGTGTGATTCTCTGTACTCTATAGGTTCATAAAAGCATTGAATTTGAAGGATGTTTACAAGGTCACCCACAAGACTCACTTCAAAATATAATAAAAAATGAGATGAGTAAAATATATAAGTACTATAGAGTTAAAATAAATATAACGTAGTGGTATTAGATTTGAAAAAGTACATACTCCGATTCCCCAATTTGTCCTCAGTGTGTGTAAATAACCAAAGCCACATGCATAATTGGTTAAAACGAAGAGGTGTTTGTTTTGTTGTCCCCATCACACCTTCAATGACCACCTCTCTCTCTGCCACTTCTACTCTGCCAATTGAGTCCTGTTTGACTCAATTAATTAACCATTATTTATTCTTACAAATTAAATGTGGCTATATTTGTATAGATTTATTTATATCGATGAACTCACTAGTAACTAATATTAGATTTTTATGTGGTCTTGTCTTTTTGTTTGTCTGTTGAGTTTTGGCAGGTGATATCAATGGTGGGGTTTGCTCATCTTGTTCTATCTCTCTCCATCTTCTCATTAATTTAAAAAAAATATATATATCAGTGTGTCAGGCTCAGCTCAATAATGTTATTCAGTAAGTCAAATACACTAAAATCTTTATAAATTAATAATGTTGGGACTAAGACATTTTATTAATTTTTAGTGATATTAATTTATAGATATATTTTTAATTGTTTATTTTTTAAAAAATTATGAATTGGAACAACTATAGCAAAATAAGATTAAACTTTCGGATGTTATAAATTTTATGGTTTAGGAATTGAACTTGTAATATTTAGAAAGCACTATTTACAATAAATTACAAATATTATAGACAAATTGACTTATACACATGAGACACATAAATTCAAATCTATGAATAATAATATCAATTCTCCTATTTTAATAATCTGTCAAATTATCAAATTGTAAATGATGCATATCTAAAAATTAAAACTTTAAATTTTAATTATTTGTATGACATGTTATAAAATATTTTAGAGATATTATTATAGGTTGAAAATACAACATTACAATTGTTCTATAGAATTGAGCTTTAGGAGAAACATACACTATTATATCAGTATATATATATATATTAATTTACATAATTATTAATTTATGATATTATTGGGACTATATTTTATAAGGAGATTTCGAAAAAATTATTATCTTATTATCTTATCGAATATTGTTAATTTTTACACTAGCCCAACTTGGGACCAGCAAAATTTATTAATTTATAGTATTTATTAATTTATAGAGTATTAATTTATAGAGGTTTTACTGTACATTACACACTACCAAAAGAAAAAACAAACTCTTTTATTTATAAGAAAATCAAGAAACTAGCAGTAACAGAAAAAGAAAAAAACAGTCCATTCCAGGAACCAAATATTGGGCCTGACTTTTATTATTGGGCCCATAAACCGAAATTAGCTCCATTTTACAAGAAACCCTAATTCTCTCCTCTTCTTCGTCTCCACTTTTATAGTCTTAGAATAACTTTTTTTTTTGCCGCCGTGTCTCGAGAACAACACTGCACCACACCAAATCTCTCTAGCTCTTCCCAGCAAAAATCAATCGAGCGCACTGACAATGGCGGAACGCGGTGTTGAGGGTGGTGTCGAACAACGTGCNGTGGTGAGGGTGGTGTCGAACAACGTGGTGGTGATCGCGGCGGTTTCGCACGTGGATTCGGCGGTCGCGGTGGTGGAAGAGGCGGTCCGAGAGGCCGTGGTGGCCGGCGTGGAGGTCGTGCCCCGGAGGAAGAGAAGTGGGTGCCGGTGACGAAGCTCGGTCGTCTCGTGAAAGGTGGTAAGATACAGAAGCTTGAGCAGATCTACCTCCACTCTCTCCCAGTGAAGGAGTACCAGATCATTGATTTGCTCGTCGGTCCTTCACTGAAAGACGAAGTGATGAAAATCATGCCGGTTCAGAAGCAAACCAGAGCCGGTCAGAGAACGAGGTTCAAGGCCTTCGTCGTCGTCGGAGATAGTAACGGTCACGTCGGTTTAGGAGTGAAATGCTCCAAGGAAGTCGCGACGGCGATCAGAGGCGCGATTATTCTGGCGAAATTGTCTGTGATTCCGATCCGAAGAGGTTACTGGGGTAACAAGATCGGGAAGCCACACACTGTGCCGTGTAAGGTGACCGGGAAATGTGGATCTGTTACCGTACGTATGGTTCCAGCTCCGAGAGGTTCTGGTATCGTGGCGGCTAGGGTTCCTAAGAAGGTTCTTCAGTTCGCTGGGATTGATGATGTCTTCACTTCTTCGAGAGGATCCACCAAAACTCTGGGAAACTTCGTTAAGGTCTGTACTCTCTCTTCCTTCTATCCAAGTTACAAGTTTTTATCAACAATGGCTGTTTTGTATAGATTAACTTAGCTGACTACTCATTACCAATTTCGTGAATTTCGTATTGGTTTTGAGGATTTGAGATTGCTGTAATTACTGTTGTAATGAACATTGGTTGTATTGTTCTCAAAGTAGCTTGAGTTCTTTGATTATGCTAAATTCTCTCTTACTAATGATCTTTGATCTTTGGTGTTGTGTTTTTGATTTGGGACAGGCAACATTTGACTGTCTGCAGAAGACTTACGGGTTCCTAACACCAGAATTCTGGAAAGAGACGAGATTCGTTAAATCACCATACCAAGATCACAGTGATCTCTTGGCTGATAAGTCTCTACCTAGCAGCAAGATCGCCACCGAGCTTGAAGACCAAGCCTAAGTAGTAATAATACCACACTCACCCTTCTTGGATGGATGGATGAGGCAACTAGTATTATCACAAGCTTTAAGTCAAATTTTGTTTCCAACGTTGGGTTTTTTTTTTTTGGAATCATATCGGTTATAATGGGTTGTTAAGTTATCTAGATTACGTTTTTTGTTTGGAATTTTGAATGCGATCATACGAATTTTTCTTTGGTTTTTCACAGCACGAAACAAACAAAATGACTATTATTAATATTGGATCTTTAATCGTCAGTTAGCAAGTAGCTCGGCGCTTGTTTAAAAGACTTGATTCTCAACATATATCTATAAAAACAAATTAAAATATTTTCTTTGTTTACCTAAGAAAATCAAGAGATGCACGTCATTACACGATCGTGAGACTCTGAAATTTGCATTAGGTTTAGGAAGGGCAAAATAATTTATTCATTTTTTTAGTTAATTTGATAAACATAATTTATCACAAAAGATGACTTCTACTTTCGGTTTTGTTGTCTGTGAGACTCTGACTGTGCTGATACGAAAGGGTTCAACATCCCATGTTGCATTTCCAATTCAGGCCGTTCAGTATTTTTATTTATTTTGGAAAAAGGGAGAAAGTAAAATGTTCAAATAATCCGTTTATTTAGAAAATACTCTCTCCGTTTAAAAATATAAGATGTTTTAGAGAAGTTTTTTGTTTCATAATATAAGATGTTTTCAAGTTTCTATGCAACCTTTAGATTAGTTTAGTATTTTATATTATGCAGTATTGTTTTTGATTGGTTGAACTTGTTAAAAGTAAAGACTTCTTAATCTGCGTGCTTTAGCTAAAACATCATATATTTTGAAACGGAGAGAGTAGTAATTTTTTGAAATACAAAAGGGGTTACTGGTTCTATGATTCTAATGGATTTGGAAATCCAAACAAAAATTATGTGTTATTCAATCATTGATTTTAAATTACTTATCAAAATTATGTGTTATTGGTTTTATGATTTACGAATACTTGTTAAAATCCCATGTTATTCATTTAATAATTTGTTTTTGGATTTCAAAATGCACATTATGTTTGAAATGGATTTGAATGGATTTAAAAGTGTAAAATAGAAAGATTCAAATCTAAGGATAAAACATGTTATTTCAAAATCCATGTTTTTTATTTTTATAATTTACAATTCTATATATTAATATTTTCACTTTGGAGTTTGGGAACGGTTTTCTTTTTTTTGGCTAAGCAGTAAATATCATATAAAATGAAAAAAAGTTTAGATTTACCATGTTGATTACCAAAAAATCTGGTTGCTTAAAAAAAAATATAAAAACAAGGAAGGAAACAGTTTTTTTGATGGTTAGATTTTTTTATCTGATCCAGAGACACATTAGTTATTTGAACTTTGTCCGATGTCTCCTTGCGCTGATTGAGTTGATGATCTCCCGGACTATGGTTTTGAAGATATAATTGACTGTGGAATTATTTGGCCATTGTGAAGAAAATAGTTTCTCAGCGTAGACTGTGGCATGAGCGACAATCTTTCTAATTAAGGATAGAAGGAAAAGAGATGGTTGGGAACCGCTTTGAGCTGTCATGAGGTTTTCTCTCTCCCTCTAGCTAGATCTTTGTTAGCTAGTGATTTGATCGTGTAGATTGTTCCTCTAAACTTATATATCTTGATTTCTTTAATTTATGTTTAGCGCATATTATATCATCCGAATTAGGAATTGACTATATATTTTTTTATGTTTTGTTTTCCTAGGTGCAGTACTTACAGTTAGAGATCCAGTGCATGCCGGTTGCGGTAGCAAGATATGTGAAATCGTTGTGGTCAACTCGCGAGGGTGCTATAAATTTAATAACGTTAATGGGATTACCAGTCCTTGGTAATATTTGCTATCAACAGAAAGAAAAAGCAATTGGATTTCTTCAGAGAGCACATGTGATGAGAATTGATTCACTGCTTAGGGGAATGATTAGAGTTGTAGAGTAGAGATCGGTCATAGATTATCTCAAGGTTTTTATTTTTATTTTTTATAACTATTCTTCATACATGTTTCCATGAAACTAGATATCTCTGAATTAGTCCTCTTTCGTATAAAAGTTTTAATCTAAGAGATGATGATGTCCATAAGATACTTAATAAATTTGCTGTGATACAATCATATCATCCGATGATATATACTAGAGATATACATATTCCCAAAAACAGATTGAGGAATTATCAACTTACTATATGAAGACGACAGAACCGACGGTTACCTCTTGCAATCTTGTAGACACAATACAAAGCAGTAACACATGCTCATTAAGTTTCTTGTTATAAGACTTTATAACCCTCTACAGCTCTAAATCCAAAGCTTTTATCATATTCTTCTCTTGGTTTATCCTTTTATCATATCCTTCTCTTGGTTAATCCTGACTAAATCAACAAAAAGATGAGGACAATACAAAAAGTTTGGTTATTGCAGGTCAATTGAGGAGTTATATCGACTTATATATAATCTACATTAACCAAACTTTTCTGTTTCTTCTTCTTTGACGAATGGAAGAAGTCAGGCTGAATGATCAGCTAGTTGGGAAGGATTCTCACAAGGCTGTTCACATATTCAAACCCTAATAGCTTGATAGAAAGATCAGTGATCACCTAACTCAAGAGTATTTTCAAGAGTAGGATCTTTGAGCTTTCTATCAAGCTATGAGGGATTGAACAGGCAGCCATTTTAATACATGTTGCTCACCAATTTCGACACTTGTGACATCCAAATATAAACCACTCGTTACAGATGCCTTCAAAAGCCTTGTGCTATTGTGCTAATATAGTCACTTCGCATGTTAACCTATATAAATCGAAACCACTACGGGCGTTGATTGGTTAACAACTGGTGTATATATGTGTGGATGTCGTAAGTATAGTGAGATGCAGTGTGTTATCATCTGGTGGAAGAGAAGGCTCTCTACATATAGCTTTATATACTACATAAAAAGCATTCATTAAAAAGTTTAAAACGGAAATATCTATTTGCCTTCTTATTTTCAGTTTATGTCTCACTTATTCTGGTCAAATATCTCATTTATTTTTAGAGATAATTCAAAAAAAATTAGTCTAAAATGAGATTCCCCTTTCTCCACCTTGCATGAAACGTAAGACCTGTATTTCTTCTTCTTAAATGAATCATCATCATCTCCAATTCCTATATAATATTTAATTTGTTGAATTTGGGCATTTTGTTTTTGGTATTACTAAAAATTCTTATTTTCTGTTTAAATGCTAAATTCAGCAACAAATGGCCCATTTAGTCATTTTTAATTTTATTTTCACTCGGAATTTGATTACACATGTTTTCGTTAAAGCTGAACAACATACACATTGTCTTTGAATACATATTTATCGTGATGGGATAGTGATAAATGTATTTTATTTAGCATATTCATATTGAGCTGTGCTTTAAATCTCAAAACAACATCGTACACTACTTTATACAATTAACAAATATCAACGGCCGCTAGATGATCATCATCATTAATATACACTCGAACCTATGTAAATTAATACTTTTTAAATTAATATTCATTATAGAAATTAATATTTTTTCAATCTCTGATCGGTGTAAAAAATGACACAATTCGATAAATTAATAAGATGATAATTTTTTTTAAATTCCTAGATAAAAATATGGTTCATCAATATCATAAATTAATAATTATATATATATATATATAGTAAAATATTACTCTATTGTGGTTTGCCTATTTTTGACCTTGCATTTTTGTTGGAAATCTTTAATATTTCTCATTTCATCGAAAAAATTTGGTGTTGTATTCTCAAATTGCATTAAAAATTTGTAGAAACTACTAAACGCGATAATTGTTACTTTACATTTAAGTGGTTCTAAAAATACCGTAATATTTTCTTCGATTTCATCATTACCATGAAGGATAATATCAATAAATTTTTCTAAACTTTGAACTTCGCAACATTTATCATTTTCACCTAATAAACTATTGGCATCTAACAATAGCCAAGATTATAAATTAAGAAAATTCTATAAAAATGTAAATTATAACAAAAAGTATTTTACTTTTTAATATAAATTTTCAAAACTATAAAAATATTTCACAAATTAATAAATTAATTTATGGATAAATTAAAACTTCTATAAGTTAATAAGATTAATTAATTTATAGAGGTTTTACTGTATTATAAAAGATCACGTGTACCAGGTTTTAATGATGTTGCGCTACCGCCGTTGGATCTGTATTAGTATGAACATGGATAATATACACCGTCGATTGCTTTTCGAGATCAAATATACACTGTTGATAATTTTCAGATGCAGACTAAGAGAATCATACGTGGACTCTACCGCACTAGATAATTTAGAATTTTTTAGACTCAGCTACGTTGAACATAAGAGCGAAGACTACTACTAATTAACAACAATCCCAAAGTAAAAATCATCGAACGGAGATGGCGGTTGGATTGGGAAACGAGACGGCGGCGTCGGGTGAATGTGGCGACATACTGAAGGCACGTACGGACAAGAGAGAGTATCGGAGGATTGTACTAAAAAATTCGCTAGAGGTGTTGTTAATCAGCGACCCAGAGACTGACAAGGTTAGCTCTCGATTTTTCACTGTTTTGATTTTTGATTCTAAATATTATAGCTGAATATTTCTTCTATGTTTGCCTGCTTCTCGTACTCGTAGTGTGCTGCTTCAATGAACGTTAGCGTCGGATCGTTCTCGGACCCAGAAGGATTGGAAGGGCTAGCTCATTTCCTTGGTACTTCTATATTCGTTATAATTATAGCAGGATTCAATCACTGAGCCTGGGTCTATTCTGTATTTATTAACCCTTTCCTGTTAATTAAAAGTCGAATTTAGTGTGGATTTAGATGGCCATGGGGTGGTGAATAACTTCAGCTCTTTTTATTGTTTTGGTGGTGGGATTCAGAGCATATGCTATTTTATGCTAGTGAAAAATATCCAGAAGAAGATAGCTATTCCAAGTACATCACAGAGGTAACCTTCTTTTCTTATCTGTCTTGTCTCTGTATTATAATTTTGCTCATTATTATTATTTAGATAAAGATAAATTGGAATGTGCTTATTGGAATTTATCTGTTTGTAGCATGGAGGGAGCACAAATGCTTATACATCCACTGAAGATACTAACTACCATTTCGATATCAACACTGATTCTTTTGATGAAGCTTTGGATAGGTTGACTTGGATTTGCTTTTCTCTCTTGCTTACTAATGTTATCTGATTTGCCTTTTGAATATGTCGGCTTGTTATGTTATTTGCCTTACTAGGTTCGCACAGTTCTTTATCAAGCCATTGATGTCAGCTGATGCCACCATGAGGGAGATCAAGGCTGTCGACTCTGGTTTGCTTTTGACTTTCTTGATATTTTCCCTGTTGAATTTTATTAAGATATATAACAAATTCTAACAAGTTCCCTCTCATCCAGAGCATCAGAAAAACTTGTTGTCAGATTCTTGGCGTTTGGGCCAGGTATTGACCCCTTCTCTCAACAACATATACCGTACTATATCTATTGATCTAGTTATTATTGGCACCGAAGAATGTATTTCACTGGTTTTTCTTTGAACTTGTAGTACTTAATATCTAAGCCCTTCATATTGATTGCCCACAAGTCTGTTGATGTGTATATGTTGCATCTAACTTGAGTTTTGTCTTCCTTATTGCAGTTACAGAAGCATCTAAGTAGAGAAGACCATCCATATCACAAATTTAACACAGGTTTATGTTCTACTTGTTCTTAACTGGTGTTCTGATGCATAGGAAACGTCACTGGTCCTTCCCAACTTTTTTCTTTATCGTACTTAGAAAGTCATAATCTTGCGTAGGGAATATGGATACACTTCATGGACGACCAGAAGCAAAGGGAGTGAATACAAGAAGTGAACTAATGAAATTCTATGAAGAACACTATTCTGCCAACATCATGCATCTGGTTGTTTATGGCAAGGGTAGGTTTTGAAGCTAACCCATACTCGATTTATTTTTTTTTTGGTGAAGTTTCAGAAAACAAAACTATTTAGTATATATACCATTTATACATCTCTTTGCTCTGCATGTCTTCAGAAAACCTTGATAAAACTCAAGGTCTAGTGGAAGAGTTATTCCAGGATGTTCGAAACACCAACAAGGATATTCCTAGATTTCCTGGTCAGCCGTGTACTCTAGACCATTTGCAGGTTTTTGTTCCTTACTTTAGCTTTAGCATTTACAAGAAACGAAGATGAATTCATGTTAGAACGTTTCTGAGGTGGTATCTTCTGCGGTGATTGTTTCCATTGGTTTTAGGTACTTGTGAAGGTTGTTCCAATAATGCAGGGTCATGAGCTTAGTGTTATATGGCCTGTGACTCCTAGTATCTATCATTATCAAGAGGCACCATGCAGGTATATTGGTGATCTTATTGGTCATGAAGGTGAAGGAAGTTTGTTTCATGCCTTAAAAATCTTGGGTAGGTTTTCTTTAGGACCAAATTAATAAACTCTTTAGCACTTTCTATCTTAAAGAGGTAACAAACTTCAAAGTAGGCTTCAGATCTCTAATTGTTGTCTTCCAACTTATATCTTAATTTTCTTAAAGAATAAGCTGTTGCTGCTAATAGTGACTGACGAGAAGTTAAAAATTAATTTTTCCTCTGTATTAATTTTGAAGGTGTTTCTTGCTTGATCTTAATTCTCCTTGTTTTTATTCACAGGTTGGGCAACAGGACTGTATGCTGGCGAAGCAGACTGGAGTATGGAATATTCTTTCTTCAATGTTTCGATTGATCTTACTGATGCTGGCCATGGTGGGTTTCTGTATTCGTCTTTGTTTTATGTTATGCTGACCACGGAAGCTCGCAACAATCTTTCTTATGTTGAATAGATGGTATCGGTGTGCTTGATGTTTTAGTCAGAACCTGATATTATCTGGATTTGGTTTGATTTTGTTTCTTGATTGGTATACAGAGCACATGCAAGATATTTTAGGGTTGTTGTTTAAACAAATTAAAGTCTTACAACAGTCTGGTGTTTCCCAGTGGATTTTCGATGAGGTATTATTGGTATTATTAAGCTGTATGATTTATTTTTCCACCTTTTGTGTTATTGTCTGATTTTAATCTGGCCAGTATTCCTACTGATTTATGTCTTGAAAGAGCCTGATACATCGGTTATTGTTGTTGTCTTGTGGAAGCTCTCAGCTATCTGTGAGGCAGAATTTCATTATCAAGCCAAAATAGACCCAATTTCTTATGTAGTGGATATTTCATCAAACATGACGGTAATTATATTCTTCAGCAGTTCAATCGACTTCTCATACTTTTTCCTATCGTTTAGCTTTTTGTATACCTACTTCTGCTATATTTATAGACGTAGTCTTACGATGAACAAGAAGTATAGTAGATGCTCACCTCTCACAGTCTCATAAAGCATTAGTAGATTACCCATATGAAGTTTGATCGTTATGACTGAAGTTTGGAAACCCATTTGTGGCTGAATATTTCACTTCTTTGTTTTTTTTCTTTAATCTTCCGTGTCCTTTTGCAATTATCCTTCAGATATACCCAGCCAAGCATTGGCTGGTTGGATCATCACTGCCTTCGAAATTCAATCCAGCTATCATACAAAAAGTTCTTGATGAGCTTTCTCCCAATAATGTTAGGTAAGCCTCTGTTCCTGTAATGTATTATTTTTCCTTGGTGCGTACTATCCTCTAAATGTCTTATAAACTCGTAGGTTTTCACCAACCAAATTTTGTATATTTTGAGAAAGCTGAGGACGGTGCTAAATAAATGTTTTTATTGCTATCGACCATATGATTTCTTTAAGGCAAAAATTTACATTAGCTTTTTGGCGGTTTATTTTAAGAATCCCTCAGTCCCCAATGTGTCATAGTCATGTTCATAAAATTTACATGTAGTTCAAGCTCGTTGTGTCGTAGAATCTAATGCCATTATATTTGTAGAATCTTTTGGGAATCAAATAAATTTGAAGGACAAACTGACAAGGTTGAGCCATGGTATAACACTGCGTATTCTCTTGAGAAGATAACCAAATTCGCCATTCAGGTTGGCTTATGATTTGATAATTTCCTGAAGATCTGCTTATACTTGTATATTTATTTTTCCTCTGCTCGAATTTATATTCTGTTTGATTCAATATTTTTCTCTTACTCTGGAAGAAGTTCAATTTTGGTTGGTGCTTAACACAAACAGGAGTGGGTGCAGTCTGCCCCTGATGTAAACCTGCTTCAGCCAACACCTAATGTATTCATTCCTACAGACTTTTCATTAAAGGATTTTAAGGATAAGGTTCAGTTCCATCACTTTAGTTACAATTTACAACTGTCTTTTAGAGTTTATAATGTATGAAGCAGTAATCGTATGTCACGTAATCTGAACAGGACATCTTTCCTGTTTTATTGAGAAAGACATCATTCTCAAGATTGTGGTATAAGCCTGATACAAAGTTCTTCAGACCAAAGGCATATGTTAAGATGGATTTCAACTGCCCCCTTGCAGTTAGCTCTCCCGACGCTGCGGTTCTTTCAAATATTTTTGTTTGGTTGCTGGAGGACTATTTGAATGAATATGGTAAGATTTGGTAGATAGACCTCTTTCGTTTATTTCTCTTTCAACTACGGGTTTATCGTGATATTTATCAAGAAATTTGTATGATAAATATGTGGAAAGGAATTTTTATTGTAGTTCTCATCAATCTTTACTTTGATGTCTCAGCTTATTATGCTCAAAGTGCTGGTCTTGACTATGGATTAAGAATTTCGGACAATGGTTTTGAGGTGGGTTTGTACAAGGACACTGACGTTTCCTTGTGTATTTTGCTCAATAAATTTTATGTTTTGACTTACAGTTTCTCATTTCCAGTTGTCTCTTGTTGGCTTTAATCACAAATTGAGGATCTTGCTGGAAGCAGTCATTCAAAAGATAGCAAGATTCGAAGTTAAATCTGACAGGTTTTCTGTTATCAAGGTAACCCTTGTTATTATACTTCGTCCCTCTTTCCAAATTATTACGACTCTCCTTTTAAGGGCTGTACGTGGTAAGATATTGACAATCAGCCCTGTGAACAGATTTACCGAATACATGTTTTCTGCTTCCCTGTCCTGTAATAGGAAACAGTCACAAAGGCATACCAAAATTACAAATTTCAACAACCATATGAACAAGCAACGTATTACTGCTCACTAGTATTAGAAGATAAGAGTTGGCCTTGGACAGAGGAACTTGATGCTCTTTCTCATTTGGAAGCTGAAGACTTGGCTAAGTTCGTTCCAGTGCTGCTATCAAGGACATTTGTTGAATGCTATATAGCAGGTATCAACATTATCCCCTGCTGTATGATTGTACTTGGTCTCTAACCCGTTCTTTTCTTATAGCGGTTGTGGTGTCTTATTTCAGGAAATGTTGAGAAGGATGAAGCTGAATCAATGGCCAAGCATATTGAAGATGTTCTTTTTACCGACCCAAAACCTATTTTTCGTCCGTTATTTCCATCCCAGTTCCTGACAAATAGGGTTACAGAGCTCAGAACAGGAAGAAAATACTTTTACCATCATGAAGGTTCAAACTCCAGTGATGAGAATTCTGCTCTAGTGCATTATATTCAGGTATAGTTGTGAGTTGTGACAGTGTCACAGTGACACGATAAGTCGATAACCATCGAAATAAGCGGCATCACTGAGCAGTTTTTTGCATGTCTTATAAAGCTTTTCTTGTAAATCTTGGTATTTAGACTCTTTTTGAGTTTTTTCCTTCTAATTGACCTTCGTGTTCTTGCTAACGGAAATTGGTTTACCACAAACAGGTTCATCAAGATGAATATTCCATGAATAGTAAACTTCAGCTTTTCGAGCTAATTGCAAAGCAAGCCACATTTCACCAGCTTAGAACAATTGAGCAACTTGGCTACATGACTTCACTTTCTCTGAGGTACATAGGAGTTTCTCGAGTGTTTGAATATTTACTGAGTTGTGTTTGATGCATACCCTCTTGTCTGCAATACAGCAACGATTCTGGCGTCTATGGTGTTCAGTTCATTATTCAGTCTTCAGTTAAGGTACCAACTTGCATTGCCTCTCTACCACTCAGAATTTGGATAGTTAATGCAGATCTGTTTAACTTCCTTTAAGTTTATCGTTAATAGGGTCCTGGACATATTGATTCGAGGATTGAGTCTCTACTCAAGGACCTTGAGAGTAAACTTTACAATATGAGCGATGAAGAATTCAAGGTAAGTTGTGACACAAGCAGGTACTATAGATTATATCTGCTTTACTTGAGACAAACATTGATGCGCTAATTGACATGACTTTCTCTTCAGAGCAATGTAACAACTTTGATAGACATGAAGCTCGAAAAAGACAAGAATTTGGATGAGGAATCCTGGTTTTACTGGGCAGAGATTCAAACTGGGACACTCAAATTCAACCGCATAGATGCAGAGGTAATCTCTTCCTTCCCAACTTCTTAGCAATATTAAGAACCCTTGTACTTGCATGGTCAGTCTTCTTCGAACAAGTGTTGATACAAGCGATCGATCGAATGAGTTGTGGTTTGGTCTATGGTTAGGTGGCTGCACTGAGAGAGCTAAAGAAGGACGAGTTGATAGATTTCTTTGACGAATACATAAAGGTTGACGCACCAAATAAGAAATCCTTGAGCATATGCGTATATGGAAACCAGCATTTGAAGGAAATTGGATCTGACAAAGACAAAATCCGATCACCACTGATAGAAATCGAAGACATTGTTGGTTTCAGAAAGTCTCAACCTCTTTACGGGTCGTTGAAACTTTGAGGAGGTACCCAACTCTTTTTCAGAGATTTATATACAAGTACAACAAACAGAGACATATGCCAAAGCGCATCAGTAGAGTAAGTCATATTTAAAGCTAACATTTGGATCCAAAGTTAGTGATGTTAAAATGGGACTACCCTGTCCATTTAGACCCTGCCCATTTAAGCCTTGCCCGTTTTGAACCCGTTTATACCCTGCCCATTTATTTGGCTCGTTTATACCCTCACCATGAAAAGCTTTTCATTCTTAGGATAGAGAAGAAGATTGTGTTGGCATAGTAGCAAAAGTCCTATCACATAGAACAACAACTGTTTAATCAAAATACAATAACATCATCTTCTAAAGGCATATTCCACTCAGAATCAATCTTGAGTTAGCATCATCTTCAAATACTTACTTACCTAAAACCCAATACTCAGAATCACAATTCAGAAACATCTTAAGCACCCACCAAATCTTAAAATCCATACTCATCAAAACCCATCTGAATCTCCTGATCTTGAACATTCTGTTGTGCCAATGTCATCGTTGGTCTCTATGTTACCTGTTAAAGATGCGAATTAAAGTCACTTATTAAGGAAAATAGTTTTATGTAAAAGTTAAGAGTTTACTCGTTTAGTTACCTTCATAATCTGCATAACCACGTAACCAATTACGGGTACAGAGCAAAGCTTGAACATTCTTTGGAAGCAAACGGTTTCTGTAAGGAGTTATGACCCGAGATCCAATACTAAAGGCTGATTCAGATGCTACCGTGGTGATGGGAATGCTTAGTATTTCACAAGCCATAGAGGCTAATTCCCCAAGTCGATGCTGGTTGTCCTTCTAAAAGGACAAAACATCCAATTTTGGAAAAGACTTTCTCTCCAATCTTGGCTTTTCTAAATAGATATCCAGATGTGTCTTTGTCTTGCCTACTCCAACTCCGATGCTTTTTTCAAGCTCAAAAAGATCCTATAGAAAAGAATCAACACAAGCAACATAAACAACAAAAGCAACATAAGCAACACAAGCAACATAAACAACAAAAGCAACATTCTTACATTGTCATAATCGTCATCAAGTGGAGATTCATTGATCCAATCATGGGGATTTGGAGTTATATAAACACCTGAAGAACATGTCCTAGACTTAGCCTTATAATCTTCATAGAGCATCTCCAAATTGTCTTTAAGCTTTTTGATTTTCGATGCAGAAGTAGTTGGATCAACTCTTTCATAAGCTACTTCAAGCATTTGCAGTTTCATTCTTGGGTCTAAAACAGCTCCTTCATAAGCTACTTCAAGCATTTGCAGTTTCATTCTTGGGTCTAAAACAGCTCTTTCATAAGCTACTTCAAGCATTTGCAGTTTCATTCTTGGGTCTAAAACAGCTCTTTCATAAGCTACTTCAAGCATTTGCAGTTTCATTCTTGGGTCTAAAACAGCTCTTTCATAAGCTACTTCAAGCATTTGCAGTTTCATTCTTGGGTCTAAAACAGCTCCTTCATAAGCTACTTCAAGCATTTGCAGTTTCATTCTTGGGTCTAAAACAGCTCCCATTGCCAAAATAAGACTATAATCCTCCCAATACTTCGTAAACATAATCTGCATATCCTGAGCCAGTTTTGCCACATCTTCATCATCACAAGATGCAAATTTCCTCAGCAACAGTTCAATTCTCCACACTTGTGTAAAATAGACATTAGAAGTAGGATACTTAGAACCTGAAAAGTGTGTGGTGATATCACTAAACGGCTTCAACAACTCACAGATTTTCTCTCCACGATTCCATTCATCATCAGAAGGCAAAATCTTGTAATTGCTGTCAAACCACTTCAAGCTGACAAATCCTTCCTTAAACTTCAAAGCTCTTACAAGCATGGACCAAAGTCATGGAAAATTCAAAAGTAATATTATAAAGATGATACTTGGCGTCATATATACACACTTATTTGGTGAAAGTTTATGACATAGTTATTCAAGATATTCATCTAGCATATATAGAATTTTCTTAGTTATATCATATTCAACTACTATTTAGGTCCCAATTTTATAAATTTCTAAAAAAAAAAAAAAAAAAAGATAAATCAACGGTGGGGTTGACAACTTGGCATTGAATCATTGACCAATAGTTTCGTTGCCCCTTGGTACCCTTATTAATTGGGGGAAAATACACCGTTGATAATAATAGTTAGACGTAGACTCTAACCAAACCACACAGTGGATAATGACACTAGATTACAGACAAAGAGGAAAGACCTTGGACCATAACATAAATAGACTTAATACTCTAATACTAGTGAAGAATCTAACTATCACAAGTAATCGCCGTAGGATCTGTACTACTTGGGAAAACATACACCGTTGATATTTTTAATCATCATACGTAGACTGTAGCACAGTAGATAACTGAAATAAAAGAAAGACGTTAGACAGAGACATTAGAAGAGCGAAGAAAGAAGACTAATAATTAAAAGTCTACAAACAATCCCAAAAGAAATCGAAAGGTTGATGATGGCCACGCCCACGGCGACGGCGGATGGAGGTGACGAGATACTGAAGGCACGTACGGACACGAGAGAATATCGGAGGATTGTACTTAAGAATTCGCTGGAAGTGTTGTTAATCAGCGATCCAGATACTGACAAAGTAAGCTCTAAGATTATTCAACTGTTCTACTTTTACCGATTGGAAAAGAAAAATTCTGAAGATTAATTTTTATATCGGTGCTCGCGTAGTGTGCTGCTTCGATGAACGTTAGCGTCGGATCGTTCTCGGACCCAGAAGGATTGGAAGGCCTAGCTCATTTCATTGGTACTTTTTTTGATTCCCAGTTTTTGTTTTATCTTCTTCTAAGTAGTCAAATTCGTTTAATGATAGAGTCACTTCTTTAATTATCAGAGCATATGCTATTTTATGCAAGTGAAAAATTCCCTGAGGAGAATGTTTGTTCAAGTATGTCATTGAGGTAATGTTGTTCTTCTCTGGAATACAAAATTGATGTTACTTCTTGAATATTGAGATGATGCTCTTCTATATATTCTAAAGCGTTTATTGGATTCTGTTTTTTTTTTCTTGTTTGTAGCATGGAGGGAGATCAAATGCTTATACAACTACTGAAGATACAAATTACCATTTCGATATCAACACAGATTGTTTTGATGAAGCTTTGGACAGGTTGACTTGCTTTAATTTTGCTTCTTTATTTGTTTTCTATCTATCTCGCTTACTAATAATGTTATCTGATCTGCCTTTTGATTGTGTAACCAGGTTTGCACAGTTCTTTATCAAACCACTGATGTCTGCTGATGCTACCATGAGAGAGATCAAGGCTGTCGACTCTGGTTAGCCTTTTATCACTTTCTTGATACCTCTCCCGTTGAAATTTGTTGGATATAACATATTCTAACATGTTCTCTCTCATCCAGAGCATCAGAAAAATCTGTTGTCTGATTCTAGGCGAATGCGCCAGGTATTATCCCTTGCTCTCAAGGATGATTATTGTATTACATCAATCCATTTTGTTATTAATTACTGTACTACTTATATATATATCTAAGCCCTGCAAATTTTACAACCCACAAGTATTTAGCATCTCACTTGAGTTTTGTCTTCCTTTTTCGTTGACACAGGTACAGAAGCATTTAAGTAGAACAGACCATCCATATCACAAATTTGCCTCAGGTTCATGTTCGACCTATTTTTTAAGGATTGGTGTTGGCTGGCGTTCATAAGAAAAGTTAGTGGTCGTTTCCTATTTTTTCTCTCCTGCTAAGAAAGTTATAATTTTGCTTAGGTAGCATGGATACTCTTCATGTACAACCCGAAGCAAAAGGAATAGATATAAGGAGTGAGCTGATTAAATTCTATGATGAACACTATTCTGCCAACATCATGCGTTTGGTTGTTTATGCAAAGGGTCGGTTTTGGAGCTAACCCAATACTCAAAATCTCTTTTATTTTCAGAACACAGAAGTATAGTATTAACATATATGACATTTATACATCTCTTTCCTCTGGATGTCTTCAGAAAACCTTGATAAAACTCAAGGTCTAGTGGAAGAGTTATTCCAGGATATTCGAAACACGGACAAGGGTATTCCTAGATTTCCTGGCCAGCCGTGTACTCTAGACCATTTGCAGGTTTTGTTCCTTATTTCAGTGATAGCATTTATGCCAGACGAAGATATATTCATGTTTAAATGTTGCTAAGGTGTGATGGTGTTTTTTTTCATTGGTTTTAGATTCTTGTGAAGCTTGTTCCCATAAGGCAGGGACATGAGCTTATTGTTTCATGGCCTGTAACTCCTAACATTCTCCATTATGAAGAAGGACCATGCAAGTACATTGGCCATCTAATTGGTCACGAAGGCGAAGGGAGTTTGTTTCATGCCTTAAAAATCTTGGGTAGGTTTTCTTAAGGGTCAAACTAATAAATGATTTGGCATGTAATAAATTGAAAAGTTGTTGTAGTCTCCAGCTCTCTCTTTCTGGTTATCATTCTTTACTTTTTTTTGGAGGATAAGTTACGTTGTTTCGGCTGTCGGCTGATTGTCACGAGAAATCATAAAGATTAGTTGTTTCCTGGAATAACGTTTTTGGAGTATGAGTTGTTTCCCCTGTATTAGTCGCTGTGAATATTACAGAGCACTTATTTACATTGCCTCGTAGACAGTTAGAAAAGTGCTTTAGAAAGCTGTTCTTTGTTGTTTCATCTGTAGATGGTAGCTATGAAAAATATTTCCTATCTTGGTGTGTCGTATAGGCTACACTAAAAAATGATGGTGTCCTGACTATTTTCCGGAAGAGAGTAATATGGGAGATTTTATTTTATTTTTGTGGAGCTGGCTAGGGAAGTGTTTGTCTCAACTGCTTGTTTACTTCAACTGGTCGTATCAGCAGTGCTGCAATTAGTAATCTTGCCTTATTTTCTTAATACTTCCACAGGTTGGGCAACGAGACTGCATGCTGGTGAAGCATGGTTGAGTATAGAGTATTCATTCTTCAATGTTTCCATAACTCTTACTGATTCTGGCCATGGTGGGTTACTGTATTGTTTCATGTTTTGTTATAACATTCTCGGAAGCTTGTTGTTTTGGTGTCTTCATGTCCTATATTACTTAGTACCTGATATGATCTTTAATTTTTGTATTTTGATTTGTATACAGAGCATATGCAAGATATTATAGGACTGTTGTTCAGACACATTAACCTTATACAACAGTCTGGTGTTTCGCAATGGATTTTCGATGAGGTATTGGTATTATTAAGCTGTACATGACTTCTAGGACTTATGTTTCCAAATTTTTTCTGTTATTGTCTGCTTTTTAATCTGGCTAGTATTCCTATTGATTCAGTGTTCTTACAGAATTTGATACATTTGTCATTGTTGTTATAGCTCTCAGCTATCTGTGAGGCAGAGTTTCATTATCAAGCCAAAATACACCCAATGTCTTATGCAATACGTATATCATCAAACATGACGGTAATATAGTATTTTTCAGCTGTCCAATCTACTTCTCATACTTTTCCTGTCATTTAAGCTTCGTTTGTATCTATATCTATAGTTTGCCTTATACGATGAAAAAAGAGTAGAATAGATGCTTATCTTATACAATCTCATTACTAGATCATACCCATATGAAGTTTGATCTTTGTGTCTGAAGTTCGGCAACTCGGTTTCTTGGTTAAACATTTCACTTTTTGTTTTAATCTTCTGTTATTTATTCCAATTTTGTTTCAGATATACCCAACCAAGCATTGGGTAGTTAAATCATCACTGCCATGGAAATTTAATCCAGCTAGTGTGGAAAAGGTTCTCGATGAGCTTTCTCCCAATAATGTTCGGTAAGTCTCATCTTCTAAACTCATAGGTTTTCATTAAGCTAAATTTTTATTTGTCCCATTTATTCTGACTACGGTGCTAAATGTTTTTATTGCTATCAGCCATATGATCTCTATATTAAGTAGTTTAACAATTGATCTCTATTTTTAGAATCTTTTGGAAATCAAATAAATTTGAAGGTGAAACTGACAAGGTTGAGCCATGGTATAACACTCCTTATTCTCTTGAGAAGATGACTAAATTCACCATTCAGGTTGGGCTTTTGATGTATTGAAGATCCTTCTATACTTGCATGTTTGATTCAGTATTTTTCTATTACTCTGGAGGAAGTTCAGTTTTGATTTGTGATTAACAATTACAGGAGTGGGTGCAGTCTGCTCCTGATGTAAATCTGCAGCTACCAACACCTAATATCTACATTCCTACGGATTTTTCATTGAAGGATGTTAAGGATAAGGTTCAGTTCCATTACTCTAGTTACAATTTACAAATGTCTTTAAAATGTATGAAGCAGTAATCTTATATCAAGTTCTGGAACAGGACATCTTTCCTGTTTTGTTGAGAAAGACACCATTCTCAAGATTGTGGTATAAGCCTGATACAAAGTTCTTCAGACCAAAGGCCTATGTTAAGATGGATTTCAACTGCCCCCTTGCAGTCAGCTCTCCAGACGCTGCGGTTCTTTCAAATATTTTTGTTTCTTTGCTAGAGGACTATTTGAATGAATATGGTAAGATTTGATACATTAGAACTCGGTTATTTCTCTTTCAGTATAGCCTGTCTACATTCACTATTCAGTTATTTATTACAATAATTCTGCTGGGAGTCCTTGCTTTATACTGCATTTCTTCTAAGGCAAGTTAAAATATGTTTTATTGAAGAACGGGATAAAACTAGAGTTAGGTGATAAGCCTTCCTAGTTTTTGTTATTATATCGGGAAAACTGTTTCATCAACCTGTATACTTCTATGTCTCAGCTTATTATGCTCATGTTGCTGGTCTTCGCTATGGATTAAGTCTTTCTAAAAATGGTTTTGAGGTGGGTTTGTACAAACTTCTGACGTTTTCTTGTGTCTTTTGCTCGACGCCTCGACGAATTGACCATGTTTGACTAACAGTTTCTCATTTACAGCTCTCTCTTGTTGGCTTTAATCACAAAATGAGTATCTTGCTGGAAGCTATCATTCAAAAGATAGCAAAATTCCAAGTGAAACCTGATAGGTTTTCTGTTATCAAGGTGACCTTATTAGCTAGTAGAGATATTATCCAATAAGCATTGTACCAGATTTGCTGAATAATCCATGTTTTCATGCTTCCTTGTTCTATATAATAGGAAACAGTCACAAAGGCATACAAAAATCACAAATTCCGACAACCATATGAACAAGCAATGAGTTACTGCACAATGGTATTACAAGATAACTCTTGGCCTTGGACAGAGAAACTAGATGCTCTTTCTTGTTTGGAAGCTGAAGACTTGGCGAATTTTGTTCCAATGTTGTTATCGAGAACATTTGTTGAGTGCTATATAGCAGGTCTCAACTCATTATCCCTGCTCTATGATATAGTGGTCTTTGGTCTCTAGTTTTTGTTTTTGTGTCAGTCATATAATTAAATAGAAACTCGTTTCAGGAAATGTTGAGAAGAGTGAAGCTGAGTCAATGGTCAAGCATATGGAAGATGTTCTCTTTAATGACCCAAAACCTATCTGTAGTCCGTTATATCCATCCCAGTTCCTGACAAGCAGAGTTGCAGAGCTTGGAACAGGAATGAAATACTTCTACCATCAAGAAGGCTCAAACCCCAGCGATGAAAACTCTGCTCTAGTGCATTACATTCAGGTACACTTGCGACAAGATTGATACATCTTATTGGTCTCATCAACCAGTTTTTGCATGTCTTATAAAGCATTTCTTGTAGATTTTGGTACTTAGACTCATCATGAGTGTAGAAGGTTTCTTCTTTTAGACCTTGGTTTTCTTGCTAACATATATTGGTTCCCCAAGAACAGATTCATCCAGATGAATTTTCCATGAATATCAAACTTCAGCTTTTTAAACTTGTCTCAAAGCAAGCCACTTTTCACCAGCTTAGGACAGTTGAGCAACTCGGTTACATCACTTCTCTTTCTCAAAGGTACATAACTATATTTCTCATACGTTTGAATGCTCCTGAGTTCTCGCTGATACATAAATAATTATGTTTCTGCGACACAGAAACGATTCTGGTGTCTATGGTGTGCAGTTCTATGTTCAGTCTTCAGTAAAGGTACCAAACTGTCTTGCCTCTCTGCCACTCGGACTTTGCATAACCCTTTCTAGTTAATGCATTAATCTCCTTGAGTTTGCTGTTAATAGGGTCCTGGACATATTGATTCAAGGGTCGAGTCACTACTCAAGGATCTTGAGAGTAAACTTTACATGATGAGCGATGAGGAATTTAAGGTGAGAAGGCCCAACCAAATATTGTATATCATATTTTCTTTGCTGGGAACTAAAACATTGTGGTTCAAAGAGACATCCCACTAACTGACGTGATTTGCTAGAGCAATGTAACAGCTTTGATAGACATGAAGCTTGAAAAAGCCAAGAACTTGAACGAGGAATCCCGATTTTACTGGGGAGAGATTCAAAAAGGGACACTTAAATTCAACCGCAAAGATGCAGAGGTAGTAGACAAAACACCTATTTCAACTTCTTCCTATAGCAATCTCTGGATTAAGAGCCTTGTACTTGCATTGAGAGTCTTCTTCAAAGAGATGTTAACACTAAGCTGTTGTGTAAATTATTAGGTGGCTGCACTGAGAGAGCTAAAGAAGGAAGAACTGATAGATTTCTTCGACGGATACATAAAGATTGATGCACCGAAAAAGAAATCGTTGAGTGTTGGCGTATATGGAAACCAACATTTAAAGGAAATGGCATCTGACAAAGACAAAGTTGTATCACCATCCATAGAAATCGAAGACATTGTTGGTTTCAGAAACTCTCAACCTCTTTACGGATCGTTGAGCGGATGTGGACAGCTCAAACTGTGATGAGGTCCCAACACTTCTCAAGGATATACACAAACACTCATATGTGAACAATGTATTTGTTAGAAAACAGAGTCTTATCATCTTAGATAGAACTCTGCATTAATAACGACTGGTTTATATTTCGATGTAATAAGTGATCGAAATCGGTGAGCTGTACATATATTAAAATGGCTGCCTGTTTAAATATCTCACTCTTGAAAATACTCAAGTTAGCTGATCACTTATATTTCTATCAAGCTATTAGGGTTTGAATATGTGAACAGCCTTCCTAGCTGATCATTCATTCTGACTTCTTCGAACAGAAACTGAAAAGTTTGGTTAATGCAGTCTCTCACACAGTTCTAATTTAAAGCACCCCTTCAATATATATATTATTTTTTCTCCAAAAGTGAAATATATTGATTCAGCTAATGTCATTAAACAGAGTTTTCAGTAGCCAAATTGGCTTTAATACAGAGCTAGTATAATACAAATTATCAGTACAACTATATTTTGCTAAAGCATTTGCTACACTGTTACATTCCCTCTTTGTAAAGAGAAACGAAGGATGTGGCAAACGTGATCTCCACAGTGTAATGTCTTGTAAATGATTTCTTAAAGATGCATTCGCCTGTTGGCCATTCACTAGGTTGATTAAAACTTCACAATCCCCTTCAAATATTATTGTTTAAATATATCCTCTGATCCAGGCTTGTTGTAAAGCTATTCAAAGACTTTTTGTTTCGGCTTCTAATGATGAGCTTGCATAAGATAGTTTTGTCGCGCCCCATACCAAAGCTTCACCTTGATGATTCCTAAATATCCAACCACAAGTTCCTTGCTTAGTTTGATCATCATATCCTGCATCAAAGTTACATTTTATATACGGATGTGATGGGGGTGTCCAAGATTTCCTGCTATCAGTGACGTTATTGTTGGACTCCTTTGGTTGATGTATTTTAATCCAGTCTTTTGTCTCCGATTTTGCAATCAGAACTGTCTTGCTTGCACTTTCGCGGAAGTTGTTAAACACTTGATTGTTTCTTGCTTTCCAAATCCGCCACAATAAGTGAAAAGGAAGGGGGAAAGGAAGGCACCCCTTCAATATCTATATTAACATTTTTGAAGTATATTTTGTGTTATGCCCTTTTAGTTTTGCTTATTTAAATTTTTATTTACAACATTAACTCTTCAAAAGTTTCCAAAAATAACATTACTTTAGATTTTATTTCCTAAATATTTTACATTCCATTTCAACTAAAAAGTTACAGCAAAATCAATATGGAAACACAAAATATGATATATTTAACTACAACTTCTATTGTGTATTGAAAATATTCTATCTATGAATCTTTTGCAAACAAAAAAAAACAACAATTTTATTCCTATTTTGTTTTAAAAAACCTGTGAGTTTTGATTCTTAACGTAAAAAAAACTTCGATTCACATATATTTAAATATTATAATTAATATATATATAAACTTAATAAAATTTTAAAATATTACGAATATGTAAAATTAAAAAATTTCAAAATACTATATAATAGATAGGTTATAAAGACGACATGTTGAATTAATAAAATATCATTAAATTTGTGCTAACACGGGTTAAATCCTCATTTTATTATTTGTCAACACTATTAATATTAGAATATTTGACATATAAAATTAAGTTGATTTAACTAAAATTGTGTAAAATAATTAAATTATTAGTAAAAATGTGACTTAATCATAGCGTATAAATGACTTATTATGTATTTAGATCCTTTATTTTTTTGTTATAATAATTAAAAATCAAAATAAAGTCTCAAACACTAAACAAAACAAACTAATAGTCATGAAGTATATTAAGGGTTAAAAAATGAATATAAACATTTAGCTACACAAACGGTAAAAAAATGCAGTTATTCCTCTACTTGCAAAACATCAAATATTTAACAAAAATAATATAATATAAAATATAAATAATAATAAAAATAATGTGCACGCGGTACACAGGTTTTTGGGTCACAAGCCCAACACATGCTTATAATCCGATCCATCAAACCATTGTTCTCTTACTTTGCTATTGGGCCACTACTCAAAAGAACCAAGTTATCGGCCCATTACTCAAAAGAACATGTAAAAAGAAAATAAACGATTCCAGTCATCGAACTCATTAAATTCTTTGGTCAATTTCGGCTTCATTTAGGAAAATAACGAACATGAATATTATTCCTTTTCAAAGTAATATTTTTTTGTTTTACATTCTTGTACATTCTTCAAAAACTAAGAAACAATAGAACAAATATATTCCTCCCTAAATTAATGAGAAACAAATAGAACAAAAAATGAACAAATATTAAATTTTGTTTTCTATTTTAAAACAAAGATTTTTTTGTTTATTAATAATATTTCAATTTTGTAATATAATAATTTTCATATTTTCATAATGTATTGACATAAACTTTTGTTTTATATATGAATTTCATGTTAAACTAATCTTAAGGCTCTATTTGAAAACTGCATAAATAATAAATAAGAGATTTTTATATTATAAATAAAAACTTCGGGTTTTTTAAATTACTCTTTAATTTTTATTGTAGGTTAATATTAAATATGACATATCACAAATTTTATTTTAAAAACAAATGTAAAATTCATTATATATACATTAAAAGTAGTATTAGTATTATTATTGAAATTTAATTTATTTAATATTTAATATATTAAAAAATATTTTTATTTTGTAATCTAGACATTGGAGGAATATGCAATAATATTGGTACTAAACTAGACTGTGCGTGTGGTGGGGACTGAGAGGAGAGAATCTATGCGGGAGCAGGAGGAACCGTGGCTGCGGGACGAGAGACCGGGATGGTTGCTACGGGAAGATGTGGGGCCATAATATGATGTATAACTACATCATGATGTAACCAAAATAATCTAAATATAGTAAAACCTCTATAAATAATTAAATGATTAATGAAATGATTAATTATTAATTTACACTATAAATAATAATTATTAATTTATAGATATATATTTTAATTATATAAATTTAAAAATTTATGAATTGAGATAATTTTAGCAAAATAAGATTAGACTTATGGATGTTATCAATTTAGAATTGAATTTTTAATATTTAGAAAACATTATTGACAATAAATTACAATTCTATAAAACTGTCAAAAAAAATGATGTATATGTAGAAATTAAAAACTTTTAAAAAACTTAGCTATTTTTATTACATGTTATAGAATATTTTCTATCATTATAGTTTGAAAATACAACAAAACAATTCTTTTATAGATATGAACTCTAGAAGAAAATTCAAAATTTTAAATCATACATATATCAACATATATGTTGTGGAATATATATATATATATATATATATGTATATGTAAATATATGTAAATTTATATGATTATTAGTTTGATATTATTGAGACCATATTTTACATGGAGAATTAAAAAAAAAAATATTATTTTATTATTTTATCAAATTTTATTATTTTTTTCACTAATCCGATTTGGAACGAGACCATCAAAATTTATTAATTTATAGTGTTTATTAATTTATAGAGTATTTATTTATAGAAGTTTTATTATATGAAATAAAAATAATAAAAGAGAAACAGTATATTACATATACAGAACTAGTTCATGTAAACATAACACAAGATACAAGTAATTTACACTATAGAATCTGGGAAACACAAGAGTTCAGTCGGGGAGTCAATATATCAGTACATTTCAAGAATGCCACATAAGCCAAATACTTTGCAAACATAGAATTGATGTTTATTTACCGCTGTATTTCATATAGATTACTCGTTGGTACATCTTGTAGAGGGTTAGCATAGTAGGAACCCCTTCGTCACGTCTCCACAAACAATATCCAAACTTTATTTTTAGTACTTTCATTACAGCAAGCCAGAGATATAATAATATAAGTTTTTAGTACTTTCATCCAAAGGGCAGAATTCTTCTCTTGTTTCACTTGGTAAGTAATATAAATTTTTAATGACACATCAGTGTCTTATATATATATCATGATAATTATGACATGTGTTGTTGTTTCTGACAGGGCTCAGGTTTGCGGGTACGTCAGATGGAAGTGCTCGAGACTTTCTTAGGAACTATGCTCTCTATCTTTTGAATGAGGTATGTCATCCATGGAAATGTTATATTTCTTACTTCTTTTTCTCAATTTCTAATTATTCCCTTAGTTTCCTACTTTCCTTATGATCATTTCTATCTCTTAACTTATATGTTTTGATGTTTGTAGATCAAGACTCTTTCTGCTACACCTGGAACGAAGGAAATATCCAAATATGTTAATCGGGGAATGCTTGAAATGTGCCTTTATCTCATCATTACTTCTCTAGCAGTGGTAATACTTCTTTTCAAGTCTCCTGTCCAACAATCTTCATTTTTCAAGTCAGTAGCTTTATGTCAAAGGGCTCACTTGCATAGGTCATGGCGGGATCAGGAGACTTGCAAGTTTTGTGGTTGTTGAGATTTCTCCGCAGCCAAAACTCTGCTGATGGGCATGCTAACTATGGCACACAAATGGCGGTAAGAACTTATGTACAATATTATGGTTCCGTTGTTTCAGATAATTCTATTGCCTAGGCGATCCTTTTCAACGAACAATGGCTCACTTGCTATGTTTCTCATCACCCTCTGGACCAAATGACAACCGTTCTCACCTCCAGGCCACAATTTGAAATCTCTTATTTATTCTTTGCATTGCTCTATTTTTTGTCTTTGGTTTGGTTGCTGACTATCTCTGTCTGATCACTGATGTCAATTCTATATATAGAAGCAAGAGTTTCTTTTCTATATACAATGTTACTCTAAACCAGTCACTTTGTTGATTGTGATATCAAAGACATTGCCAAACGTACTTGGAAGTTGGTTTCTAACTTTAGTTGTGATATCGATGCTTTTACCAGAATACATCTGACAAGGTGTTTTTTGCTTCTTTTCTTTTTTAGGCATTCAGGCATTGGTTTCAATGGGTGATCTGCTTGTCAAAACTAATCCATAGTAACGTGTGTGATTCACTTTTCATCTCAAGTCATAAGGTACTCTTTATGCAACAACGAAACTGAAAAAAAACTATTGATTTATACTTTGTAACCTGCTTTGCCTTCTTATCTTTGGATATCTACTTTGTACTCTTTGAATTTAACTCTGAAAATAAATGAGACATTTGACCAATTTAAATGAGACATTTGACCAAATCGATATTTTCCGTTTTGGACTTTTTAATGAATGCTTTTATTTCTTCCCAGTAGTATATATAAGTTATTTGTAGAGAGCCCTTTCATCCACCAGATGATAGATAGATAACAAACACACTGCATCTCAGTATATATACACTGAGATGCAGTGTGGTTTATGACAAGCCCAGAGTGGTTTTGATTTTATATAGGTTAACATGCCAAGTGACGACTGGTTTGTATTTGGATGTCATAAGTGATCGAAGACGGTGAGCAACATGTATTAAAATGGCTGCCTGTTCAAACCCTCATAGCTTGATAGAAAGCTCAAAGATCCCACTCTTGAAAATACTCAAGTAAGCTGATCATTGATCTTTCTATCAAGCTATTAGGGTTTTAATATGTGAACAGCCTTGTGAGGATCCTTCTTAGCTGATCTTTAATCCCGAATATCAAAACCTGCAGGTATATATATATATATATATATATATATATATATA
>NC_025690.1:17814783-17866517 GCF_000633955.1 Camelina sativa | reverse complement strand
ATTTCGAGGAACAAGATCTAGCGGGAGCTAGGGAGAGAGAACCTGATGACAGCTCAAAGCGGTTCTCGAACTTAAAAGTGAAACTTGTGTTCCAAACAAACCCTTCCTCCCTCGAAGTCCCTCTTTATATAGGAATTAGGAATTCATAGTTTGTGAGCCTTCCAAGTTTCGTTAGTTTTGGCACATGCATATAATTGTCCGACGATCAATAAGTAAATGTCAATTAGGTAATCTGTTTTTTTTTCTACTTACCTGACATATATAATATGCTCATATATAATATAACTATTTATTAGGATATATTAGAATATATATATATATATATATATGTAGAATATTGATATGTGATACGGTTCTATCACATAAGGAATCTCATCGTGTATAAATAAAATACCCATCTGGTCATCTTGTGTTAATGAATAAATTAAGCGTTTCCAAATTATATCACTTTTTTCATCTGAATTTGCTTTATTAATGTTGAATGTTGTTACAAACTTACAATGGAAATCATCTGTAATTATAGCAGGAGCAGAGAAATGGTGGAATGAAACTTTTAGTAAGAATATATATATATATATATATATATATATATATATATGTGCACTATGCAGGATTAGAATTCACTTGGTACCCATTTTAATTTGACTTCATTAGTTAAATTTGTTTTTTAATTTCCAGAATCTTGCACAATTAAATCTTAAGTAATACTAGAATTNAGGTCATCTATGACCGATCACTGATCTCCGACTCTAAACATTCCTCTAATCACTGTATCAGTCCTCATCCTGTACTCTCGGAAAATATCCAATTGCTTTTTCTGTTGATAGCAAATATAACCAAGGACTGGTAATTGCATTACCGTGATTAAATCTATAGCACCCTGGCGAGTTGACAACAACGATTTCACATATCTTGCTACCCCAAGCGCCATGACTCCATCTGGATCTCTAAGACGCTAACTGTAAACTGCTCTTAAGAAAAGAAAAACATATATAGATAGTCAATCCCTAATTCGGATTATATAATATTATACTAAACAGAAATTAAAGAAATCGAGATATATATAAATTTCGAGGAACAAGATCTAGCGGGAGCTAGGGAGAGAGAACCTGATGACAGCTCAAAGCGGTTCTCGAACTTAAAAGTGAAACTTGTGTTCCAAACAAACCCTTCCTCCCTCGAAGTCCCTCTTTATATAGGAATTAGGAATTCATAGTTTGTGAGCCTTCCAAGTTTCGTTAGTTTTGGCACATGCATATAATTGTCCGACGATCAATAAGTAAATGTCAATTAGGTAATCTGTTTTTTTTTCTACTTACCTGACATATATAATATGCTCATATATAATATAACTATTTATTAGGATATATTAGAATATATATATATATATATATATGTAGAATATTGATATGTGATACGGTTCTATCACATAAGGAATCTCATCGTGTATAAATAAAATACCCATCTGGTCATCTTGTGTTAATGAATAAATTAAGCGTTTCCAAATTATATCACTTTTTTCATCTGAATTTGCTTTATTAATGTTGAATGTTGTTACAAACTTACAATGGAAATCATCTGTAATTATAGCAGGAGCAGAGAAATGGTGGAATGAAACTTTTAGTAAGAATATATATATATATATATATATATATATATATATATGTGCACTATGCAGGATTAGAATTCACTTGGTACCCATTTTAATTTGACTTCATTAGTTAAATTTGTTTTTTAATTTCCAGAATCTTGCACAATTAAATCTTAAGTAATACTAGAATTTCTTACACAAATATTTGTCAATGCAATAATAGGAAATATTGAATCATATGAAAGCTGAACAGATAAATCCTGCGTGCCCATCATATGGAAACCATTGTATCAAGAATAATATAAAAATCGTTTAGTAAAAAAAAAAAAAACACTTAAAGATAATCAATGACCGATCATTGCTCTCCGACTCTAATCATGGATATGATAATTTCATCAGTCGTCTTCTTTAGCTCTGTGAATTCAGCCAATAGCTTTCCCTGTTGAAGGTAAAAATAACCTGCGAGTGGCAATGGCATTAAAGGGAGTAAATCTAAAGCACCCTGGCGAGCTGACCACAACGATTTCACGCATCTTGCTACTACACCCACCATGACTTGATCTGGATCTCTAAACTGTAACTGCTCTTACCAAGCTAGAGAGAAAAACATATGAAAATATATGTAGTCAATCACTCAATCCCTAAATCGGATGATAATTATGCTAAACAGGAAGAGATATGATCAGGTCCAAGTTAGGTAGAACCTTCACAATCACCAGTTCACTATATAGACTTAGTCACTTAGATTATAATTTACTAACACAGATTTATGTAGGCTACAGGGAGAGAGAACCTGATGACAGCGAACTCAAAAGTGAAACTATGTTTCAAACCCTACCCCTAGCTCCTTGTTATATTATATATAATAATAAGCCTATTCATAGTTGGTGTGCCTCCCAAGTTTCGTTATTATCCGATAATTTATTTATTTATCAGGGATTTTCCAACTCCATTTATCTTAACGAATTTATCAATCAAATAGTAAATAACTTTGTAAAATTAAATAACTATTTTATACTAAGTCTTACGTTTCGTGCAAGATGGAGAAATGGAATCTCATTAGACAAAAATCTTTGAATTAACTCTGAAAATAAATGAGACATTTGACCAAATCGATATTTCCGTTTTGGACTTTTTAATGAATGCTCTGATTTCTTCCCAGTAGTATATAAAGTTATATATGTAGAGAGCTTCTCTTCCACCAGATGATAGATAACAAATACACTGCATCTGCATCTCACTATACTTACGACATCCACATATATATACCAGTTGTTAACCAATCAAACGCCTGGAGTGGTTTTGATTTTATATAGGTTAAACAGGCCAAGTGACAATATGATCACAAGGCTTTTGAATTAGGCATCAGCAACGACTGGTTTATATTTGGATGTCATAAGTGATGGAAATCGGTGAGATGTACATATTAACATATATTAATTAAAATGGCTGCATGTTCAAACCCTCATAGCTTGATAGAAAACTCAAAGATCTCACTCTTTTGATATGCCCAAAATTCGAAGATCACTCAGCCGGATTAAAAAGGATAGAAACTCGCCAAGGTGCAAGGTGCAACAAGGAAGATTTGATAGATTGAGGGGTCGCACAGCAGTTGCGGAAGGCTGCTGATATTCCCAACTCTAATCACTACTAGATATGTCACATTAGTCCAGCAAAAGGACGATGTTGCTTGGATGTTACACACCAAAAAACAAAGAAATGTTCTAGACAAAGAACAAAGAGATAGACTCTAAAATGAAAAGGAAAATTCATTGATGATTCTCAAATGAGATTACATGAGTTTATATAGAGATAAAAAACTTGGTCATAAAGCCAAATATTATTCTTGAAACTAAAACACAATAAAGATAGATAGTTGAATGAAGATTAAACTCTTTGAAGTTTGTCTTCCCAAGGTGTTCTTTCCAAAGTGAGTTGAACTCTATTTTCGTCATTCTTCTTTGACCACAAAACAAAGTGATTATTTTGGGCTTTCTTGGACTTGAATTAGGCTCAAAGTGGACTGGACTTGATAGGTATCTTCCCCAATAGTATCTCCCTGGCTCTCTTTGGCCATAAGCTCTTGAACTGACCCATTAAGAGTTTCCTTGATCTTTTCTCTCTTTGACTCTTTGGTCCAACTTGTTGATGAGAAACAACATGGGCTGTACCATTTCTTCATATTGGGCTTAGTAGAAACACCTTCTGGTTGCCAAACATAATTCTGGAAGCACCTAAACCAACTGGACCTAAAATTCTTCATGTGAAGAACTAGGTTGACCTCCTTTAGAAAATGAAGCGTAACTTTGTGGTTTGTTGGCCAGATCTTGTGTTCTTGGGCTTGTTGGAAACATAAGAGATCCATTAACATCCTCCAACCAATTTCGTGTCGAAATTGATGCTGAGTTAGTCTGTGTAACACGATCTTTGGCTCAGACGCGAAACTGGGACTGGGGCAGATCCACTGATTTGAAATATCCATATCTTTCAAGTACGAACTGCTTTTAATGTGCTTCCAATTTTCAGTGATTCTAGGATGGATCAAGATTCCAGAACAGTTTGTTTCATACCTTGAATCCTTCGGACTTGGTCGTAATCCTCCGTTGAATGCTCGTAGGTCCAAATCGCGTAGCCATGAGTTCACCTGATTTGTAAAATGAATAACTCATTCATCTGAACTTTGATTGGACTGATTCCACTTCGAGATATGCTGCAAATGAGGTAAGAATGTATCCAAAATAGTCGTTTGGCTGGAAGAATTGATCTTTGACTTCGTTCGTATTGAGCAAGACTCAAGCGTCGTCTTGGATGGTCTCATGATCACATCACTCTTGAAAAATCTCGAGTTAGGTGATCATTGATCTTTCTATCAAGCTATTAAGGTTTGAATATGTGAACAGCCTTATGAGGATCCTTCCTAGCTGATCATTCACCCTGACTTCTTCGATTCGTCAACGAAGAAGAGAACTGAAAAGTTTGGTTATCAAAACCTGCAGGTATATATATATATTTACTCCAAAAATCTTCAATCTCTAATCCTTCCTCTTGCTACAAGTACCGGGTGGATTGCATTATATATGTTGAAGAAGAACCTAACTATGTTTTTGCGAGGGTTTGTTGGAACTTCAATCCACGTGACAAATATTTAATCAAAAGGTGAATGCATGATTTCCAATTGTACTTTCTTACAAGGAAACGTCGGATCACTGTGGGACTTGTTTTTTGTTCGCATAACGCTCTGTTTTGGTTTGTGATATCAAAGGAGAATGAATCCCTGAAACGACGCTGTTTCAGTATTTCATCAATGACAATTACAAACTTTGGTTCTACCTACAGTCAGTGGTTGAGTATATAATTTGGTCTCATGTTCCTCTGGTAATGCTTTTTTATGCGTTGTCTCACTGCAGGGAAACAAGTGTTACACGTAGCTAGCACTACCATTCAGAAAAGCCAAGCCATTGAAGGCAAAAGCTAGATCATGCAAAATCAAGACAGGTGAGCCATAATGTTTCAAAATAAGCAAGCTTCTATCTTGTTGGGACTTCTCACCTTATGAGTCACTTTATGAGCCATCATATTTTTATTTGTCAATTGTCATAAAAATTATTAAAATAGGTTTTTATTCCAAAAATACCACAATTTAGTTTTTTTTTCCAAAAATACCACTAAAATGTATTTTTTTCCACATAATTGAATTAAAGTTCTAATACTAAAAACTAATTCCTAAATTCTAAATACTAAAACCTAACCCAAAAAACTATACCCTAAAACTAAAGGGCAATTGTTNATCTGAAGGGGAGACCAGCCAGGAAGCAGGGCGAACTCGCGAAGAGACAACCAACCGCAACACGGAGCTCTCCATTGAACAACCAGGCGAGGAAGACGCACNTTGAATTAAAATTCTAATACTAAAAACTAATTCCTAAATTCTAAATACTAAATCCTACCCCAAAAAACTATACCCTAAAACTAAATGTGTCAGCCCAAACCTAAAAAAAAAAAANTCTCCGAAACTAACCGAAGGGTCGACGCCGTCATAACTCAGACAACCCCGTCGNTGTTTGTGGTAATTTTGGAAAAAAAAACTTTTGTGGTATTTTTGGAAAAAAAAAACCAAAATGAGGTATTTTTGGAAAAAAAAAACTTTTTTAGTGGTATTTAAAGGAATTTTTCTTTTGTGGAACTAAACTGTTGGTGCGGGATTTAGCACCCCCTACATACCGAACTAAACCAGAAAAACAATTTGGTTATTTAACTGGGGATCCGGTTAAGTGTTCAGTTAGGTCATTTAAGCCCACTTCGGATAGAAGAAGTCCAGCCTCGAGAATGAAGAACCGACTTCCACTTCACCCGGCGGCCGATCTAAGAGATAGAGTAACTTTCCTTATTTCAGTTTGTCCGATAAGGAAAGTTAATATATTGTACGATTCATGAATATGTATAAAGGGGGAAGGACTTCTCCATTGTAAGGCATCGATTATTGAATACAATTATTGAGTTCTCTTCTTGTTCTCAGCAATAAAAACCCTAATGCTTCTAATATCAAAGCCTAGATTAATTTTCTAAGAGAGTCTTCTTTACTGAATTTGTCTTCCCCCATAAACAAATTCATTGCGCAAATCGTCTCTAAAAGTTACTCTCTAAGAAAGACAATCTTATCCGAAAAATCCACGATAATGTCTTCAATCATCAGCGAAGTCACTGGCGCGAACCGTACCACCTCCAACACACCCGATGATACGGGCGTCGCACCTGCTCAAGACAACGTTGCAACACAGGGCGATGTATCAACCAGGCCGGCCACCGCCGTGTACGTTCGCCGCCCCGTCACCGAGTCGAGGAACTTGACTAATGTCTCCTCCGAACTCCCACCTGAGGCCAGATCTGAAGGGGAGACCAGCCAGGAAGCAGGGCGAACTCGCGAAGAGACAACCAACCGCAACACGGAGCTCTCCATTGAACAACCAGGCGAGGAAGACGCACGCACCACGACAGCGGTCCAAAATCCACAGGTCGTCTCCATGGAAGATTTCAAGATCCTGTTCGGCACCATGACGAAAGAGATCTACCAGATGATCTCCGAAACTAACCGAAGGGTCGACGCCGTCATAACTCAGACAACCCCGTCGCAAATCTCTGCTGGACAGTCACCCATACTCGGCACTGACGGTCTCACTCGTCGTCTCGACTTCTCGGACGTCCAATACGAACGGAGGAATCCTCCCCCTCAGACGACATCGAGTATTAGACCTACGAACCCAAGTTCATGTGTGCACAAGAATTCGGCCGCCCCGATCGCCCGCTTCACAAACGCGGGGTCTTANAATCGTCTCTAAAAGTTACTCTCTAAGAAAGACAATCTTATCCGAAAAATCCACGATAATGTCTTCAATCATCAGCGAAGTCACTGGCGCGAACCGTACCACCTCCAACACACCCGATGATACGGGCGTCGCACCTGCTCAAGACAACGTTGCAACACAGGGCGATGTATCAACCAGGCCGGCCACCGCCGTGTACGTTCGCCGCCCCGTCACCGAGTCGAGGAACTTGACTAATGTCTCCTCCGAACTCCCACCTGAGGCCAGATCTGAAGGGGAGACCAGCCAGGAAGCAGGGCGAACTCGCGAAGAGACAACCAACCGCAACACGGAGCTCTCCATTGAACAACCAGGCGAGGAAGACGCACGCACCACGACAGCGGTCCAAAATCCGCAGGTCGTCTCCATGGAAGATTTCAAGATCCTGTTCGGCACCATGACGAAAGAGATCTACCAGATGATCTCCGAAACTAACCGAAGGGTCGACGCCGTCATAACTCAGACAACCCCGTCGCAAATCTCTGCTGGACAGTCACCCATACTCGGCACTGACGGTCTCACTCGTCGTCTCGACTTCTCGGACGTCCAATACGAACGGAGGAATCCTCCCCCTCAGACGACATCGAGTATTAGACCTACGAACCCAAGTTCATGTGTGCACAAGAATTCGGCCGCCCCGATCGCCCGCTTCACAAACGCGGGGTCTTATCTCGAAATTGAAGAAATCAAGACGCAGATCAGCGGTATGAACACGCTTCTTCATCGGGCCAATAGCACGGCTCCAGAAATCGACAGGATTGTCGAAGTAACCCGACAATCCCCTTTTACTCAACGGATCTTACGAGCCGCCATCTTGAACGTCAAGCTGAAACTCCCAATCTACCTGGGAGACAAAGACCCCATCCAATTCATGACGTCCTTCATGGCAACCATGACAAAGGCACGATTCAGCGAAGAACAGAGGGATGTTGGTTGTTGTCAGCTGTTCGTCGATAGCCTCTCCGGCCCTGCATTGGTATGGTTCACAAGGCTCGAACCAAGTTCAATCGAACGAGGCGTGACGAGCTCCGACCTCTGGGAAATGACCCAGGAACCCGGCGAATCCATCAGCAGTTTCCTGAGCAGATTCAAGGAAAACGCCATTACGAAAGGACCTTAACATACGGGAGCCCAAGGACCTCGACGACGCTCTACATCGAGCCTCCAGATTCGCGCTCGACGAAGATGAAGACGCCCAGTTAGCCGCAAAAATAGTCGGGCGACCGTCGCATCCCCCTAAGGCTAAAAGCCGGGACGAGCACCACGAACCTCGCAAGCATCACGACCCCCAAGACCGAAAAAGGGTGTCGTTCATGCGGTCTCCAAAGTGGAGGACCAAAACAAACAGCCATCCGACCCAAAGGAGCTGTACTGCGAATTCCACATGATCGCCGACCACTCCACACACGAATGCGTCCATCTCTAGAATTTCCTGTACGGAAAGTATCTGTCCGGCAAAGTCAAAGTCACCTTTCAGCCCAAGAGCATTCGTGGAGGCAGAGGCCGCAGAGGAGGATGGCGTGGTGGACGATCTAACGTCGGCCGCAGCGCCGGAGGAGGACAAGGCCACAACGGTCCGACCAACGGAGTTCAACAGCCGGCTAACCAAGTACTGGCGAACCATCAAGAGGAAATGCTCCAGGCGGACGAGCTACCTGGCCCACCCAAGCGACTGAGAGGGCAAAACCCCGAGCGGGCCAATTCTCCTGTCCGAGGACGAATAACCATGATACTTGGCCCACCAGAGGACTGCGCAGACTCCATCCGCGCACTAAAGAAGAGGGCACGTCAAGTTTGTAGCCTTCAAGCAGTCCCAAGCGAACATCCACTTTGCTCGGACCCCATATCGTTTACTGCGGAAGACGCCAAGGGAATCCAACACCCCCATTCGGATCCTCTAGTCATCGAAGTATCCATGGGCGATTTCGACGTTGAACGGGTTTTGGTCGATACGGGAAGTACCGTCAATGTGAAATGCTGGCAAACGCTAGAAAAAATGGGTGTCACGCCGGAACAACTGAAACCTGAATCTCGCACACTGACGGGCTATGATGGGGTCGCCAAACTTTCGATGGGCGATGTGAAATTGCAGGTGCGAGCCGGCGGATTGTCCCGGAAGACCAAGTTCGCAGTCATCGACGCGTCTCCAGTCTATAACGCCATTTTGGGGGTACCATTGATATACGCGATGCAGGCCGTACCATCGACCTATCACCTCTGCCTCAAGTTCCCAACCACCACGGAAATCTGCACCCTTTATGGTGACCAGAGGGTAGCCCGAACTTGCTCTGTTATCAAGAAGAAGCAGAGGAAGACTGAAGACGCGTAGCAATTACAGAGCGGGGACCATCTTATCGGTCCCCATAAGCCGGAAAGAGATCGCCTCAAATCTCCGGAGTGCCGAATCTTACAGGTGAACATCGATTCCTCCGACCCCTCACGAACTGTTGGTATCGGTGCCGAGCTGGAGGAGCACATAAAGTCAAAGCTGATCGCTTTTCTGCAATCCCGGTCCTCCACGTTCGCTTGGTCAACGAAGGACATGGTCGGGATAGACCCCGATGTTATCTGCCACAAGGTCAACGTCGATCCCACATTCAGACCAGTAAGGCTGAAACGACGACGCCTGGGTCCAGATCGAGCCAAAGTAGTTCAGGATGAGGTCGAGCGGCTGCTCAAAGCTGACCAAATAATGGAGGTCCAGTACCCTGACTGGCTGGCCAATCCAGTCGTGGTCAAGAAGAAGAACGGTAAATGGAGGGTATGCGTGGATTTCACCGATCTCAACAAAGCTTGCCCCAAGGATAGCTTTCCTTTGCCACACATAGACCGTCTCGTCGAAGCCACGGCTGGAAACCAGCTGCTCTCATTCATGGATGCCTTCTCAGGTTACAACCAGATCGCCATGAGTTCGACTGACCGCGAAAAAATGGCATTCATAACGGATGGGGACATCCAACCAACCCCACTGGCTTGCACATATTAGGGATGGGGACATATAGTCCCTTCGGTGCACGGTGAACGGTTGCTCTATCGGCTTCCCGAACCACTCGCGTACCCAAAGCTCGGTATCGGACGTACCGTTTAAATGACCCATCGGTCATACCATTAATACCCCGATTAACTCGTCGGTCTTGGTATCAGAGCCAGGTCCGATCAACTATCCGACCCCATAATCGAATCGCTGATCAACCACAGACCTGGGCCGATACTTCCGACTGACTTGTCGACCACTTGACCACCCGACCGATCAATCCAACCTACGGCTCGTATCGTCGATCCTTTGATCACCCGATCCGACTAGCGATTGAATCACCGGTCAACTCTCGATCGATCCGTCCATTGACGTGGATCGTCGATAACCTTTCGATCGGTCCGACTCTCTGATCGAACCGTCGATCATCCTGCGATCGGTTCGTCTCCCCGGACGAACCGCCGCCTATCCTACGATTGGATCGGCCCGCTTGCCGAACCGTCGCTCGTCTCATCGTACCTTCGATAGAGAGGTAGCATGCGCATCAGTTCGGACGAGTATACTCGCCGAGCCGCACCCCCTTTTCTTCTTAGGCCTAGATGGACGATGGAAGGATGATGGTGTGTTGGAATGAAGGCCTTGCCCTCTATTTATAGTGCCCTGGCCAAAGTCTAGGCTCCAAAAGGCACCTGTCCATCAAGGCCCTTCATTCGTGCACGTTCGGACATGCCTGTCCGTCCGTGCCTGTCCGGCCATGCCCGTTCGGTCATGCCGTCCCATTACCGTCCACGAGCTCCCCAGCTGGCCCGGAGACTGTCCACCATCGTCCATCTGGCCGAGCTTAGTTGAGCTGACGCTAGCTGGACGCTAGCTGGACGAGCTGATACTAGCTGGCCTAGCTGTCCGCAGCTGGTCCATAGCTGTCCACAGCTGGCCTATAGCTGTCCATAGCTGGCCGATAGCTGTCCATAGCTGGCCGATAGCTGTCCGCAGCTGAACTACTTGTTCATCGAGCTTGTTCAGCTCATTCAGCTCGTATTCCAGCTATTTGAGCTAGTAGCTTAGCTACTTAAGCTCATATAGCTATCGATTTCCTTAAAACAAACTGCCCCTCCTTTCGGATCGCGGGACGCGGGTGTTACAAGTCTACCCCCCTTAAAATGAATTCGTCCTCGAATTTGGTGGGTGTAGAGATTCTCGACTTTCGTCCACTTGAGACTTGATCTATTCTCGATCATGCTCTTTTTAGGACTTGGTCATTTTCCTAGATCTACGTCTTTCTCGACGCAATCTTTTCCCATTGATCTTGGACAATCTCCGAATAGATCAAGTCTGTTCCTGTCCTAGTTCCATCCCAACTAGGACAATTTCCCGACCTTGGTCCTTCCTGGACGTGGTCGTAATTCCCGACCCTGGTCCTTCCCGGACGCCGTCGTAGTTCCCGACCCTGGTCCTTCCCGGACGCGGTCGTAGTTCCCGACCCTGGTCCTTCCCGGACGCGGTCGTAGTTCCCGACCCTGGTCCTTCCCGGACGCGGTCGTAGTTCCCGACCCTGGTCCTTCCCGAACAGGGTCGTAGTTTCCGACCATCTGGTCGACATGCTATGTGTTCGATGTTTTGAACAATCGCTCGATTCACGAGCGCATCTTGGCGAACACATTCCCGTTCCCAAGCATGTCTTCGATCTTATCAGAGATTTCCATTTCGTCCGAACACATAGCATAACGGCATACGTCCTCACAGGATCGCGCATGCTCTGCTACCAACTTGAAAGACCCCGACCCGGACGTCCCAGCGTCCGCGGTCACGGCTTCCATTCGGCCCCATTCCCGGCCGAATATCCTTTGATTTGGTCACTAAGCTTTGGCTCATGGCCTTGCTTCGTAGACCCCTTTACGCAGCGGAATATAACTTTAACCTTGACCCATCCCATTGTGCTTAGCCATACAACCAACCAACCCCACTGGCTTGCACATATTAGGGATGGGGACATATAGTCCCTTCGGTGCACGGTGAACGGTTGCTCTATCGGCTTCCCGAACCACTCGCGTACCCAAAGCTCGGTATCGGACGTACCGTTTAAATGACCCATCGGTCATACCATTAATACCCCGATTAACTCGTCGGTCTTGGTATCAGAGCCAGGTCCGATCAACTATCCGACCCCATAATCGAATCGCTGATCAACCACAGACCTGGGCCGATACTTCCGACTGACTTGTCGACCACTTGACCACCCGACCGATCAATCCAACCTACGGCTCGTATCGTCGATCCTTTGATCACCCGATCCGACTAGCGATTGAATCACCGGTCAACTCTCGATCGATCCGTCCATTGACGTGGATCGTCGATAACCTTTCGATCGGTCCGACTCTCTGATCGAACCGTCGATCATCCTGCGATCGGTTCGTCTCCCCGGACGAACCGCCGCCTATCCTACGATCGGATCGGCCCGCTTGCCGAACCGTCGCTCGTCTCATCGTACCTTCGATAGAGAGGTAGCATGCGCATCAGTTCGGACGAGTATACTCGCCGAGCCGCACCCCCTTTTCTTCTTAGGCCTAGATGGACGATGGAAGGATGATGGTGTGTTGGAATGAAGGCCTTGCCCTCTATTTATAGTGCCCTGGCCGAAGTCTAGGCTCCAAAAGGCACCTGTCCATCAAGGCCCTTCATTCGTGCACGTTCGGACATGCCTGTCCGTCCGTGCCTGTCCGGCCATGCCCGTTCGGTCATGCCGTCCCATTACCGTCCACGAGCTCCCCAGCTGGCCCGGAGACTGTCCACCATCGTCCAGCTGGCCGAGCTTAGTCGAGCTGACGCTAGCTGGACGCTAGCTGGACGAGCTGATACTAGCTGGCCTAGCTGTCCGCAGCTGGTCCATAGCTGTCCACAGCTAGCCTATAGCTATCCATAGCTGGCCGATAGCTGTCCATAGCTGGCCGATAGCTGTCCGCAGCTGAACTACTTGTTCATCGAGCTTGTTCAGCTCATTCAGCTCGTATTCCAGCTATTTGAGCTAGTAGCTTAGCTACTTAAGCTCATATAGCTATCGATTTCCTTAAAACAAACTGCCCCTCCTTTCGGATCGCGGGACGCGGGTGTTACAGCGGATCACCTTGATGGCGTATTGTGGTCCTATCGAACAACCCCACAGCGGAGTACGGGACAATCCCCTTTTTCCCTTGCGTACGGCCTCGAAGCACTCGCCCCTGCCGAAGCAGGAGTCCCGACACTCTGACGTACCATGATGGTCAGCAATCCCGAACTTAACAACAGGATGCTGATTGACCATAACGATCCTGCCGAAGAACTGCGCGATCAAGCGTTAGTCCGAGTACAGCACTACCAAGATGCAGCTGCTCGGTATTATAACAAGACTGTTCGTCAGCGACGTTTCAACGAAGGCGATCTGGTTCTACGGGAAGTTTTCGAAAACACCAAAGAAGTCAACGCCGGTAAACTCGGCGCTCGGTGGGAGGGTCCATACCTCGTATCCAAGGCAGTTCGCCCGGGCGTCTACGAGCTTGTAACAATGGCCGGAGAACGGATCAAAAATTCGTGGAACGCAGCCCACTTGAAGCGTTATTACTGCTAAGTCGTCTTCACGATCCGAACTAGGAATTTTCGAGAATCCGAACTCCATTCGTCTTTCTTTTGTGATACGAACTACGGTTGGCTTGATCCCCATTTCGGGGTACGTAGGCAATTCCTTGTTTTTTCGAGATTAAGTGAATGCAGCTAAGATATTAATAAAGTTTTTATTTCGAATACACTTCGATCGGTAGTACGCCAAATTACGCTGACAGAAGTTTGGATTAATTTCCATCACACTTCGTCTACAATCGTTATTTCCAAGTACAAACGGAACAAATCAGAAAATACGAGTAAAGCAAATTCTCGATCAGTCACCATTACATGTTTTGGAAATTGGACCAGACAAATCGTCCTCCAAAGGTTCCTCCACCTCTATCTTCATTAGTTCGGCTCGCCAAAACCTGCGTGCCTGCCTTAAGGCCTCAAGTCTATCCGCCAGGACTTCGAAGCCATGAGACATCAAATCTTCCAAGAAGGTGCATGGGCCTTCGACCATACGCCTTTCGCGAAACATTGGGTCAGCCGATTCCAAAAAATTGGCTTATCGCCTCAACCTTTCCAGGGAAGACCGGTAGGCCCAGATGTCCGTAATCAACGGATGCGCGGTATCCTCCAGAGGTTGGCAGTCGGCCGCGAGTAAGGCAGGTACATCCATGAGCGCAACCTGTTCGTGGCACATCGCACGCACGGCAAGCAACCGGGTCATTCGCCATTTCGCCAAGAATAAACCTTCGGCGATCATCTCGTTCAGAACCCGAACGGTCCCCAACCTATAGCGGCGAGCTCGGTACCGTCAGAGTTCCTGGCATATAAGACTCTCCTCCACGCCAGTCATGTCGATGTAAGGGACAGGCGCACGAACCAGAAACGTTTCCGCCTGATCTAGTGCGGAAGGATCACCCGGCGCTTCAGTACACCCGCAATTGCTCGCCGAAGCAGCCACTCTTTCTCGGGCCCGTCTTAGCCATGCGGATCGAGTAGTTACCATCCTTCTTTTTCAGGAAATTGTGAAAGTTGGAATGTATTTTTCCCAACCCTCAACCCTATTTATATAGGGTCGTGGGAAGTAACTGCCGCGGAATCCACCAATCAGAGATCGCGAAAATAATTTTTGCCGCATCCCGAAAATTATTCTCAAAGATCGCGAAAAACATTTAATGAACTGGTATACACCGAACTCATTCTCCGTTGACACCCTGGCCAGGTGATCAACTCGCGTAAATACGCATTATTACTCAGGATTAAGCCGAACCCAGAGTTGTTATTTCGCCCCTGACTTTCATATGTAGGGATAAGCCGGACCAAGAGTATTTATTCCGCACCCGATCTTTCAATTTTGGGATAAGCCGGACCCAGAGTAGTTATTTCGCACCCAAACTTTAGTTCGGACGGAATGGTTAGCCAAACCCAGAGAATAATTTCGCAGTCCGGCATCCGAACTAAAGCAAAGGATTGATGTTTGATTGATGTTTTCTACCATCGTTTAATAAAAATTGCCGGATATAAGCTGGGAGACGTCTCGCTTCGGGTATATTTTTCGCCTGCTATAATGCGGCAGAATCTTATTACATACTCAAATAATCTTTATTTCAAATAACACATGTTACTTCCGAACTGGTGCATCATTCGCCGCGATCTCACGAACACTCATCTTGAGTCGTTTTGGCATCGGCCACAATAGCTGTAGCCCGGTTTTCTCCCAGTCCTTGGGGCGAGTTTCCAATGCCCTGGCTTTTTGTTCGGACTCATCCAGCAAGTCAATGGTCCGTTTCCTTTTTGCCTAAAGTATGGCAACTTCAGATTCTAAAGTCTTCAGCTGGCGGTCGATCCTACCTTTTTCATATGAAAGTACTGGAGATCCTGGTTCAGTTCTTGATGTGTACCTGCGATCTGCATAAGCAAAGTCAACAACGGGTTAGTTTGGAAGCGGAAATTGCAAGTTGTCTTGCGATAGTTACCTGACAAACTCAGCCCCACTAGCACGCCTGTTAATATAAAACGGCTTGACGTTTTCTGGAATAAAGTCACCAATCAGGACAGGATCCATGTGTGTCGGCTTCCGATCTGTTTCCTTTCGGCACTTTTTGCAATACACGACCAGGCATGACGGCAGGACCGCTATCCTCTCGAATCCATTCTCAATCCAATCTTTTGGGTGGGATTCGAGCATCTCAAGTTTGAGCAGCAATTCGCGTTGCGCTTGTTCGAGTGCGGCGAGTCGATCGCGGTACTCCGTGTGACAGTCTTCCACCTGATGAAGAAATTCTTCCAGGTCACGTCTCTCTTCCGGTTTTACGCGGAACATCAGCATCCAAGGAGCTCGGATGTTCGGGTAGTAGGCCATCCCCCTCTCAATAGCTTCGGCAGTCGAGAACGTCGGGACATCATTCCTAATAGGAGGGGATTCCACGCTGCTAATTGTGTTCGACATCGCTCAGGTTCAAAGTTTTTCAAGGATTGTTTAGTTCGGAGACCGCGCTGGTTGATTTATATGCACACTGGGGGGTGAAATTTCCATAGTCTGTGGAAAATGGCAAAAGTGCAAATTTCGAGAATTTGTTGAGTTTTCTTTTTTGGCAAAAGGAAAAGTTCCGGCACAAAAAAAAATAGGAAAGAAAAAGTTTCAAAAGTAAAAATGGGCCGAACAAGTCGGCAATGTTTTACGAGGGTATTCAAACCCACACATAATAAAGTTTGAGGGAAAAACAAAAATTAAAGATTAGCGTCCAAAGCACCGGTCAAGTCGGCTTGGAAGCTCTCGGCATTGGAGCCATACGGATGGTAGACGGAGTCTGGAGCCAACGTTCTGGGGTGAAGAAGTCCATAGCCCAGCTGGTCAGGGGACATGGCGAGGTCGTTTTCATTCAATTCGAGGACTTCGATCGCTTGGATAGTTTCCTCGGCTTTGGCCTTGTTCGTATCAATTTCAGCGATTTGCTCCTCCGGAATAACGGCCCCCTTCTCGATCAGATATTGTACAGTTTCCTACACTCCGGTAGCTTGGTTTAATAGGTCTTCCAAAGGGCGAACTTTCTCTTGTTCGACTAAATAAGCCTTGACCTTATTCAATCGGGTCTGCGCCTTCTTCGCTGTCCGCTCCACCTTCTCCAAACAATCCCGCCGAAGTCTTTTAACCTCAAAGTCGAGTTTGATGTTCAACTCGTTGCATGCTCCCTGCAGTTCGGATTTTTCCCGTTCGAGAATAAGCGCTCGGGAATCCAGTTTGCCAATCCTTAGTTCGGATTCGGTGATGACACCGTCCTTTTCGGCAAGAAGAGCTTCAAGCTCCTTGATCCTTTCGTCTTTAGCTTTGCTGGCAACTCGGATTTGTTCCGCGCATTCCTTCACCTTTTCAAGCTCGAATCCAGACTTTTTATCGCTTTTGACTCGCCTATCGTACAGTTGGGTCAGCGTGTTCATCCTGGCGGCAGTCTGTGAATTCAAAGAACATGCATCAGTATTGCCCGCTTAAAGTCTGAACGAGTTAAAGAATGATAAGCCTCACCATCAAGTGGGATTCGGCGACGTCAAGGAACGCTTGATGGAACTCTAGTTCATCCGCTGACGGAAGAATTCGGCTAGAGATCTTCAGGGTGCGGAAAAATTCGCCTGAAACATCACGACTTGTGACCAAAGGAGTATCGCCGAAATACTCAAAGGCAAACCGGTCCGTTTTGTCGTTTTCTCTTGCCAAACGGAATCGGTCGGCAGATTCCAGTCTGGCGTCTTTGGCTGAGCGCTTGCGGCTTGCTGCTGGCTGCGGAGCCTTCTTTTTGTGTTTCCTCTTCTTCCTTTTCGGTTCAGCTCCAAGCCGAGGAACATCTTCTTCATCGATCGGAGGGTCGGCATTCCCTAAGGCTAGGGGAGGAGTGTCGCCTTTAGCAACATCGACAGTGTCGACGTCTTCTTCGGAAGCCCGAGTGGGATCGACGACGGTCTGATCCTGAACAGGATCAACGTCAGATCGGTCCTGAGGAGGGTCTATATCGGCTTTGATGGCTGCCTGGGTTTCCCGGCGAACGATCTGGAGACTGTCGGATTCAATGACATGTGAACCAGCTGGCTCCGCAGTTCGTCCCAGCGAACTCGCGAAACTTGGGAATATTGTCCTGGGTTCGCCCATCGCTTTTTCAACGCAGATACGGGTAATAAATTCCCACCGACGATCGTTCCCGGATAGTAGAGCGTTCCTGACAGAGTGATAGTCCGGAGCTAGACGTGTGGCGCAGAATGGACGATCTGGAAGCAAGACATGAAAAAGTTAAAATTGGTCAGAGGTGCCGAAGTCAATTAGAATGTACTGGAAATATAAAATCTACCAGGATTTTCATTCCACACTCTCCGATGGATACCCAACGGATTGACAAGCGAGTACTGATCGACACAGACATAAAAGTAGTGGTTCGCCCACTTCTTGAATTTGGAAACTCTTTGACCAGCAAGGAAATTGTGCGCCGGTCTCATATTCACTTCCCAACGATTCGGACTCTTTGATGATTTGAAGTTTGACAGTTGCTCAAAACACCGAACTCCAATGTTAACTCCGACTTCGGCCGCAATGGTAAGGGCAGCCATGAAGTTACAAATGGCTCCAGGGACAAACTGGCAGATCGCTATCCTGCGTCTCTGGGCATAGAGCGATATCAGCGCTGGGATTGGAAATAGGAGGCGACATTCAGTAAAATAACCCTCGTACAAGCATATGTACCCTTCCGGCGGATTCCAGGGGCGCTGGTCGGCTTGAGGGATCAGAATTGTGACGTTGTTGTTAAATAGACCACATGAGTTCAGCATATCGTTCACGGTTTTGATCGAACTCAAACTCTTATCGCCTCCAATTCGTCCTTTATGATCTAACAAAGGATCGATATCTTCGATTGAGATTCCTAAAGGCGCGAATCGGTCTTCTTCTTGCGCCAATACATCGTGAGTCAGTTTGTTATTCCTGTCTTCATGATGAGCTGGTGGAAGAGTCTGTGATGATGGCGCTCCAGCTGAGCAGCGAGTTAGAAGAGATTGGATTTCGGAGCCCGATCTACTGGATTCTCCGATCTGTGCGACGCGTCTGGAGGTGCGACGAATTAATTGTTCGTTTTCGCTTTCCGGTGAAAAAGAGGGATCCGAAGTGCCTGCCATGATGTGAGTTCGGAGAGTGCGGAAGAAAAATGGAGATAAATAATTAAAAAGAAGAGAGTTCGGAGCAGATTACCTTTCACTGTTGGCAGGAAATGAGAAATGACGAAGGGAGGAGGCGTATTTATAGAGTCGAATGGGCGGCGACCCTACGAAGAGTCATTATGACCTACGCGACTCTTCGACTTCAGACCTAGCGGATGTGACGCAAACGACACGTGTCATCCGGACGGTTCACACTGAAACGGCGCGGAAATCCCGGGTAAAATCAAATGGTTCTTTTTGGTCTAGATCGGATATTCTCTTTCCATAGCTCAAAATATTCAAATCATCTCCCGCATATTTAGAACTGGGGGGGGACTAATTGTTGGTGTGGGATTTAGCACCCCCTACATACCGAACTAAACGAGAAAGACAATTTGGTTATTTAACTGGGAATCCGGTTAAGTGCTCAGTTAGGTCATTTAAGCCCACTTCGGATAGAAGAAGTCCAGCCTCGAGAATGAAGAACCGACTTCCATTTCGCCCGGCGGCCGATCTAAGAGATAGAGTAACTTTCCTTATTTCAGTTCGTCCGATAAGGAAAGTTAATATATTGTACGATTCATGAATATGTATAAAGGGGGAAGGACTTCTCCATTGTAAGGCATCGATTATTGAATACAATTATTGAGTTCTCTTCTTGTTCTCAGCAATAAAAACCCTAATTCTTCTAATATCAAAGCCTAGATTAATTTTCTAAGAGAGTCTTCTTTACTGAATTTGTCTTCCCCCATAAACAAATTCATTGTGGAAATCCAGTTTCTACATAAACATTGTGGTGCAAAAAGAGACATCCCACTAACTGACATGACTTGCTACTCAGGGCAATGTAACAACTTTGATAGACATGAAGCTTGAGAAAACTTGAAGGAGGAATCTTTGTTTTACTGGAGAGAAACTCAGAAGGGAACACTCAAATTCAACCGTAGAGATGTAGAGGAACCATGTGAACACCTTCAACCGTAGAGATGTAGAGGTCACATATGAACATCTTCACCTCTTGACTTCCACAATGCATGAATCTGTTAGTCTGTTACCAATTTAAACATTTAGGACATAGTTCAAACCAATAACATAGCTGATCATTATTGTTTATTTTGTGGTTAGGTGGCTGCACTGGGAGAGCTAAAGAAGGAAGAATTGATGGATTTCTTCGACGAATACATAAAGGTGTATGGAGTCAGGGAATTCCACAAAATGGAGGTACACGGAGGCCAGACATCCTTTTGGTTCGAAAATTGGTGCTCGCTAGGTTGCCTTCATCAGTTGACATGGGAATCTCATCCACATGGTCTGTTGCTGAGGCTGTCTCTTCTCATAGAAGACGTCGTCATCGTTTGGCTGCTCTGAACCAACTTGAAGATGAGTTGGATCGGTTGCGTAACAGAAACACCATCGTGAGAGATTATGTAGCTTTGTGGAGATGTAAGGCTGGTAAGTTTAAGACAAAGTTCTCCACTAAGGATACATGGAACCAAATACGGGAACTCGGCACTATCAAGGACTGATGTAAAGGTGTTTGGTTTCCCAATGCCACCTTGAAATACTCTTTCATCGTCTGGCTAGCAACTTTGGATCGGCTCGCAACGGGAAGTAGAATGCTTACCTGGAATATGGGAGTGGATTCCTCTTGTATTCTCTGTAGCGCTCCAATGGAGACCCGTAATCATCTATTTTTCCTTTGTAGTACTTCCAATCATGTGTGGGAGGGGGCGGCTTCTGCAAACCACCTATACGGCGGAATATAGTGCCATTCTCACAGTTCTCACTGATTCATCTCTATCTCCTACGCGCCGATTCATTCTGAAGTTTGTGTTCCAGGCCACAGTCCATACCATTTGGAGTGAACGTAACCGGGGTCCGGAGAAGGCATGGTGAGCTCTCCCTATCTGCGGCGACCCTCATCAAAACGTTTGACCGGTCTGCTAGGAATAATCTACTCTCCCTACAGCAGCATGGATCGATGCTACACAAGGATGGCTTGTGCATGTGGTTGGGTTCTCGTTTATGACTGCTCTTTCTGCTCTGTTTTAAATGGCTCTGTTTTGTTCTACCCAATTTTCTCAGTGAAAGGATGCATATAATGTAAACAAGGTTTTTTTTTGGTTTGAATAAATTTAACATTCATTCAAAAAAAAAAAAAAGAATACATAAAAGGTGGATGCACCGAAAAAGAAATCGATTAGTGTATGCGTTTGATTACATGTTCTATTCTTGTAGATCTTGTAGATCATGTATAGTAGTATAACATGTTCTTACTATAAACACTTCATCATTTAAAGTTTTTAGATGCAGAGAACTCTTCTCTAATACTATAAAATGTCGAGATTGCTGCATCGATCATTGCTTGAAACATCGGTTTGGACCTGATCATAGTTGTTCTGGACCCAAGAAGACTGAATCCAGTTTCTCATTCATGGGTTTCTTGAGTTCAAACTCAAAAGAAGCTCCTCCTACATCATCACATCATCATCATCTTCGAGTTGGCCTAGTCTTTTTAGCAGACTCGGTAACGATATTAGCCAGACGTTTCAGTTTGCGAGTGGCGGCGATGGTAATTCAGAGAAAACGCATTAGAGGAATGGAAAACAGAATCGTGGCAAAAAGTTACGGTTGATGTTTGTCCAAAATGTAGCAGAGGGTTTCGTGATCCTAAGGATCTTTTGAAGCATTTTGATAAGGATCAATGTGGCATTTCCATGCATAATTGATAATTCCATGAAACTATGATATCTCTTTCGTATAATAGTTTTAATCCAAGAGATGATGATTTATGTCCCATAAGATACGTGATGATTTGCGGTGGATAGGATTTATCTGTTTCAACGTTTATATGATTCATTTAATATTTGACAACTATGACCCAATAGTAAAACAATTGATATTAATGGCTTCAGCACACACGAAACCATTAATATAAAAGTTACGGTGTTAAATTTGGATACCTGATATGAACATCTTCACCTGTTGTAAAGAAGTGAATTATGATGAACCTTGATAAAACAATGAAAAATTCTTTATTACGTAAAAACAGATTCATTGTTCTATCGAACTACCAATAAACAACTTTGAGCAATGAAGTAGGACGGTTCTAGGACTTCCACGGGACATTACATGAGGAAAAAGCCAAGATAAAGGAAATGTCATCTGACAAAGACAAAGTTTTTATCTCGATCCATAGAAATCCAAGACATTCTTGGTTTTAGTCTTTTATTAGAATGTTTCAACCTCTTTACGGATCGTTGAGAGGATGTACACAAAGAAAATCTCATATAACCAAATTGACAATTGTGTACTTTTGAATCTGTAATCCCCTGGTTTGTTAGAAAACAGAGTTGTATCGTTTACGGCCCTGTTGATTGTGGAGCAAAAGACAAAGAATGAAGACTTCACTTTACCTACCGAAATTTTGATTTCAGTTGTTGTGTTGTGAAATTGTAGGATCTTCAATAATTTACTAGCAAATCAGTTCCTCCTGTATTTTTATTTATTTGTTAAAACCATTGGGACAGCGAAGATGTAGTTTACACTCTTTGTCCAAAACCGGCGGAATCATTTGTTAGCTCCAGAATATTCGGGTGTGGTTCAACGAATGATGATGATGTTTGATACAAGTTTGATATGTTCTTACTTTAGGAATCCCACTATATCATAATACTTAATTGCAACTAAACCAAAAAAAAAAAAAAAATTGCTTCAAACTCCTCAAGTTGCAGCCGTAGACAAGGAATATAATAATAATCCCTCAAAGGGTGAATAAGAAAAGTCTTCGACAATAAATTTAAGAGGTTAAAAGCCAAAGATGCGGCAACCTAACACCGAACGAACAAAAATAGAAGACAATTGAATTGAACACACGCAAAAAATGTATAAAATTAATTTCTCATCAAAAATAATCCAATTAATCCCCAGCGATGATTAAATAGTATCACAAATCCTCTTTCAAGAACATATTATCGTTTTCTCAATAATAATAATTTGTTTAAGAAACAGAAAAAATCAACCAGCTCATGAAATCTCTCGCCACACACCAATGTTTTTTTTGTTTTTTGTTTTTGCTATGATAAATAAATCAAACAACAGAGAATAACAAGAGATCCCTGGCGTCGTCATATCCCTGAGAAGATTTGACACCGCAACCAACAACACCACTAGTTCCGGATCCTAAACCACCAACCAAACCGGTCGAATCTTGACCCGAACCAAAAACCCCACCACCTCCGATCAAATCTGTGATTCCGTGATGGTGATGGCCGTCTGATGGAGGATGGTAATAGAGACGAGCCGTCTGAGGACAGTGTGAATGAAACCTCGCCGCGATTCTCACTCCGAGGTCCAACATCTCCGTGTATTTCCCCATTTCCTTGAAGAATCTATCGTTTCTTCTTCTGCTTCTTCTATGTTTATTGAATTTTTTATTTTATTTTTCTGGTGGTGTGCTCTTTCTCTTTCTTCGTGAAGAGAGAGAGAGAGAGACAGAGAGGACGGAGATGATGAGGAGGAGGAAGGCTGGTGCAAGTCGCGTTCAATTTATAGGAGCCAGGAAACCCACAAAAGCGAACGAGTCTCCGCCTTTTTTCTTTCGAGGGTTTTTACTTATTTAATTGCTTTTCTTGCATTTTTTCCCTAGCTCCCTTATATTTTAATATATTTCGTATTTGCCTCTCATCTCTATTTTAGTTGAATTAATCTCCTTGTAAGTTGTAATCTTACCACCATAACTCAACTGTTTATCACTATTTATTATATCTAATGATCAGTGCCAGATGGAGAGGGTCATAAAATGCAATTTATTTTAAAACAAAATTGGATTTAATCTTTATTAATAAAAGTATAGGGTCGGAATTAGACGAAACTGAACAAACTTATTCTGAGCTGTAAATTAAGGAAGGAATCAGTTTAGCGTTTCTTGTCAGTTTCCTTTTCATTTTTTTTTTTGTTTTGGCAATAAATTTATTTCACGTTTCCTTTTTAAAAAAATTTCTAAAAATTAAATATTAAAATTAATGAGAAAACGCGTCAGTGTGGGTCGTCACTATACCAAACAGGTCGCCGAGTTTTTTTTTTTGACTGCGGCAATACCGCGAAAGTCGCTTGAAAAGTATGCGTTTACTTTAAGCAAATATTTCTCGATGGATGGACTATATCTCATCGACTTTTTTGGACTTGTTAACACCTTTGGACTTTTAATGTTTGATTGTAACGTATGTTTTTTTCGAAAGAAATTAATGTTTGATACTTTTTTTCTTCTTACATCTAATATTTCAAACTTACTTAACATTACATGACACGTTCCATTATGAACTTACAAATGTCATAACAATTTACAATTGTCACTTGATTAATATAGGTCAACTAGCTTTTATCAGTTTAATCTAAATCTTATTACTATTATATTTTTAATATATAAAGATACAAAGTGCTGTAAATATGATATATCATACAAAGTGCTGTAAATATGATATATCAAAAAAAGACTTTGAATGAACTACGCTTTACAGCACTTGAATTGAACTATATATATTTCAACAATTAAAGTAAAATTATTCCCTAATTAGTGATTCAAATGTGTAACTTTTAAATAAATCAAGACTGATTTAGTCTTTGTAAGATAAACATAACACATGTCATATCATCCACCGAAAATTCGTAGAAGATGATACAATGAAATTTGATTATTTCTTTCATTCTTTTGATTAATTCGAAATTATTAATTATCAATTATATTTCTCTATTCAGTAAGATTTAAAATATATATTTGCAAAATCACTGAAAATATTAGTAAACTATATAAGTCATCATTCATCAACCCAAATTCTTTAACAGCTCAAAAGAAAATCCAAGGGCGAGATTTACACAAGCAAACAAACATGATGATTTCTAAGTTTATAACCAACCTTGGTTCTATATTAGTAGTTTTTTCAGCTAGTTCTCTGTATATCTAACTGAGCCACCTCTTATATAGAGCGGCCGTTTTTAAACCATATATATCTAGCTATATATATTATATACTCTGGTTATAGTTTTTGTTTTCCTAAGCCGTATTAGGATCACACCAGACTGTATATAACTAAATCGTGGGGAAGGGGGTATAAGTTTTACCTGCTGCCTCCAGCATTAATGTCTTAAGTTTTCATGCAATCTACAGAAAAATAAAGAGGGCAAAGATCAATGTCAAGTACTTTGCAGAAATTGCTAGAATATCATAACATAATGAAGCATGTGAAAGTTGAGTTTCATACCTTGTAAATAAAGGGATCAAGTCTTCCTCCTGTGCCAAACCTCTTCACTTCCGACATCTTCAATAACCTGCATCAAGATATCGAGTTCACAAATGTTGAGATGATTTGATCACCATTATAAGTCAATAGCTATCTTCTACTTAACAACGAGAGTATATACATTCTGAGAGCTTTGCTGGTATCAGGACTGTCGCCGAGAATCTGACGGATATGAACTTCAGAAGAAGACTCTGAGGAAAGAAACTCCAAGATATCTTTGGCTCTACGGCGAATGGAACTCGACCTGCTGCTACTATCTTTCATCTTCTTCCTTTCTCCTCTTAGCTTCTCATTGCTTCTCTGATTCCCGACTTTGATTCTGCTTTCTATGCTGGAAACCTCACTTGAACCAGTTGACAGACACGATTCATCTTTGGAATCAACTGAGGATGTCGAGAGAAGATCACACGCAGGATTCATCATCAACTGTGTCGGCTTGAAATTGAAGGATCCCCAGATAACCTGAGATCGGCGTTTCCTCGCTGTCTGCACAATTCAGTCAAAGAAATTCAAATTTCACATACTCAAAGTTTTCTTCTCTGATGAAATATATGTTTCTTACTAAAATTAGAGCATCACAACGACATGGAATTCATAATTTCAAATCCCAGAAAGATCTGTATCTGGTACAATAAACACTAATCCTGAATCGTTAGAACAAAATTGGGACATCTAAGAGCTATGCGATGGTCATTCAGGTGAAGAACGAAGCATTAACTTCAAAATCTTAGCTCTAGCGGAAGCAATCAATAAAATCCAGAAGTTTCTAGTCAATCAAATTCCTCAGTAACCAATTCAGATCTAGAGAGCAACAACCAAAACGAATACTCTGAAACAGAGACGCGATGAAGATTAAGAGTTTCGCACCTTGAAATTCACCAGTTGAAACGGATCTCCAGTATAATTGATTTTGAATCCACGATCTTCAATCTTCCCAAACGAACCGTCGCTGGACAAAGCCGAGCCACAAGATCTCGATCCGCTAGATCCTAACTTCAAGTTCAGGTTCGAGCTTCCTTCGTCACACCACTTCCTCACATAGCTCGATTCCTCTTCAGATTCCGACCTAATAATCACCCAATACGATAATCTTAACCAAACGAGGAAGATAACACAGATCTGAAACCGCGAACCTCATAATTAGGCACAGAAATTGAAAACGATTGAGTTTATGCGAACCTCGTAGGTGAGAAGAACACAGGTCCATAAGAAAGGACAAGAAGAGACGACGCAACCGCTCTCTCAATCGCAGAAGGATACTCCGCCATCTCTGAGTTTTTTTTTTTCCGACTGAAGCTTTCTCTGAGCTGCTGCTAATGGCGCGATGATCTGATTTTGTTTGATTTTGAATTCTCTCTCTATCTCTCTTTCTCTCTCTCTCACTACATATTCATACTCTGTTTCCGTTAAAGCAAAAAAAGTGGAATAATGATTGAAGAGCCCATATATATTAGGCCCATTAAAGGCCCATGTACATCCTCTATCTCATTCTTCGTCTTCCTCGCTTCGTCTACGAACACTGTAAATCAAAAATCTCCACGAAGCTTGATTTTTGTATATATTTAACTAAGTATATAACGACCTTTTTGAGAAATATCTTGATGACATGTCATCTTGCCTTCACTTTCTCACTCCCCTTCATTCTCAACCGCTTCTATTTTCCCGCCACAAACCTCCTTATCTTCTTCGCGCCACATCAATCTCTGCAACAATAGCCGTTGATGGCGTACCTTCGAAAATTATCTCTCAATCACGCTCTCCGGAGTGGTGGATTGATTCCCTCCGGTCGAAAGTTCGAGCCAATTTGCTTCGTGAAGCTGTTTTGACTTACATTGAAATGATTGTTTTGGGTATCAAACCCGACAATTTTGCGTTCCCTGCTTTGTTGAAGGCGGTCGCGGATCTTCCGGACATGGATTTAGGGAAACAGATTCATGCCCATGTTTATAAGTTTGGGTACGGAGTGGATTCTGTGACTGTGGCTAATACCCTTGTGAATTTGTATAGAAAGTGTGGAGATTTTGGTGCTGTCTATAAGGTGTTCGATAGAATCTCCGAGAGAAACCAAGTCTCTTGGAACTCGTTGATTTCTTCTTTGTGTAGTTTTGAGAAATGGGAAATGGCGTTAGAAGCGTTTCGGTGTATGTTGGATGAAGATGTGGAGCCTAGTTCGTTTACCTTGGTGAGTGTGGCTACTGCTTGCTCGAATTTGCGTATGACCGAGGGGTTGAGATTAGGTAAGCAGGTTCACGCCTATAGTTTGAGAAAGGGGGATTTAAATTCGTTTATTGTCAACACATTGGTAGCTATGTATGGTAAACTGGGACAATTAACATCTTCCAGAGTCTTGCTTGGATCTTTTGAAGGCCGTAACTTGGTCACATGGAACACTTTGTTGAGCTCGTTATGTCAGAACGAGCAGTTTCTTGAAGCGTTGGAGTATTTGCGAGAAATGGTGCTCAAAGGTGTTGAACCAGATGGTTTCACAATTTCAAGTGTTCTTCCTGTTTGTTCACACTTGCAGATGCTTCGCACAGGGAAAGAATTGCATGCCTTTGCTTTGAAAAATGGATCTTTGGATGAGAATTCTTTTGTTGGTAGTGCTTTGGTTGACATGTATTGCAATTGCAAGCAAGTGTTGAGTGGTCGTAGAGTATTTGATGGAATGTTTGATAGAAATATTGGTCTTTGGAATGCTATGATCACTGGCTATGCTCAGAACGAGCATGACGAGGAAGCGTTGTTGCTGTTTATTGAAATGGAAGGAAGTGCTGGGCTTCAGGCTAACACAACCACTATGACAGGTGTTGTTCCTGCTTGTGTTCGTTCTGATGCTTTCTCCAAAAAGGAAGCTATCCATGGATTTGTTGTAAAAAGATGTTTAGATAGAGACAGGTTTGTGCAGAATGCACTGATGGATATGTATTCTAGGCTGGGAAAGATCGATATCGCCAAGCGGATATTCAGAGAAATGGAAGATAGAGATTTAGTTACATGGAACACAATGATTACGGGTTATGTATTCTTAGAACGCCATGAGGATGCGCTTCTTGTGCTACACAAAATGCAAAACCTTGAAAAGAAAGCGAGCGAGGGAGCTATTCGAGTTGGTCCGAAACCTAATTCCATCACTCTGATGACAATCCTCCCGAGTTGTGCTGCACTATCAGCACTAGCAAAAGGAAGAGAAATCCATGCTTACGCCATCAAGAACAATTTGGCAACTGATGTGGCTGTAGGTAGCGCTTTAGTTGACATGTATGCAAAATGTGGATGCCTACACATGTCGAGAAAAGTGTTTGATCAGATTCCATTTAGAAATGTTATTACTTGGAATGTAATTATAATGGCTTACGGGATGCACGGAAACGGGCAAGACGCCATAGATCTGCTAAGAATGATGATGGTTCAGGGAGCTAAACCAAACGAGGTTACATTCATCTCAGTATTTGCAGCTTGTAGCCACTCAGGCATGGTGGATGAAGGATTAAGGATATTCTACAAAATGAAAAACGACTATGGGGTTGAACCCAGCTCAGATCATTATGCTTGCGTTGTAGATTTGCTTGGAAGGGCTGGCAGAGTTAAAGAAGCATATCAGCTCATGAACATGATGCCTCTTGATTTCGACAAAGCTGGAGCTTGGAGTAGCCTCCTTGGTGCTTGTCGGATTCATAATAACCTAGAAATTGGAGAAATTGTTGCTCAGAATCTCATTCAATTGGAACCAAATGTAGCTAGTCACTATGTGCTACTAGCCAATATATATTCATCAGCAGGCCTCTGGGATAAAGCAACAGAGGTAAGGAGAAATATGAAAGAGAGAGGCGTGAGAAAAGAACCTGGATGTAGTTGGATTGAGCATGGTGATGAAGTACATAAATTTGTAGCCGGTGACTCATCTCACCCGCAGAGTGAAAAGCTCCATGGATATCTCGAGACCTTGTGGGAGAAAATGAGAAAAGAAGGATATGTACCGGACACATCTTGTGTGCTTCACAATGTAGAAGAAGACGAAAAAGAGGTTTTGCTTTGTGGACACAGTGAGAAGCTAGCAATTGCGTTTGGGATACTGAACACATCGCCGGGTACAATTATAAGGGTGGCTAAAAACCTCAGGGTTTGTAATGACTGTCATCTTGCAACAAAGTTTATCTCAAAGGTTGTTGACAGAGAAATCATCTTGAGAGATGTTAGGAGGTTTCATCATTTCAGGAATGGAACTTGCTCCTGTGGAGACTATTGGTGAAGTATATATCTTGGTTAAGTGTTGATTCTTGTATAATACACAGTTGAGCAACAAAAAGACAAGACTTTTTCACTGAGAAATCATTTACCTATAGATTCTCATTCTTAGTAACAGATAGTAGTACTATATGAAAAATACTAGCCAACAAACACACTCATCTTAACAAAATTATTAGTATTAAATGTAACTATTAAACGCAATAATAATTTTTCTTCCACATCTTAAAATAGCAAAATGTGTTGTTATCAGTGGTGTGGGACTGTGGGGCAATGTAATAAGTTCAGTAATCAAACGTAAACAACAAAACAAAAGAAAGGAGAAACTAATAAGAAATTCCCAAAAAGGGGGGAAGAAATTGACCTCACAGCTGAACGAACGACTTCGCTTTCGCAGAGTTTGCATTGGATTGAAGCATAAGCAAACCTCCAAATCCCGACAACAAACCGATTTTTGCAGAGAGAGTGTATCTCTGTTCGTTTGCCCTGTAAAGGAAACTTTTACACTACTCTTTAGTGTTTTGTGTGTGTGATCTGAAATTCGTAATCTTGCCTTACTGGGTTTTGGAGGTTTATTTTTTAGTTGCTTGAGAATCTGATGTTGGTTCAAGATCGTGTGGCTCCTCCTAAGCCACCAAAATCTCGGATCAGAGAGCTTCCTCCTAGCCATAGATTCGCTGAACCCAAAAACCTAGATTTCTTCTCGTCGTGGGTTTCAGAGAATGTCTACAGAGTCGTAATCTTCTTCATCTTCATCGTCACCGTTGCTGCTTTCTTCTTCCTTTACAAAACCACCGACACTGCTTCTCTCCTCTGTTTCCAATCCCAATCAACTCAATCGATTCAATCCCTCACCCGTCCTCAAATCAACTGGAACTCGATCCAAATCGTCTCCGACAAAGCCTCACCTTACGCTAGCTTCCGTACGGAGAAATGGGTCGTCGTGTCGGTGACCAAGTACCCAACGGAGGAGCTCAAAGGTTTGGTTAAGATTAAAGGATGGCAAGTTCTAGCCATCGGTAACTCTCTAACTCCTAAAGATTGGGATCTCAAAGGTGCGATTTTTCTATCTCTAGATGCTCAATCTGAGCTTAATTACCGGATTTTGGATCATCTCCCTTACGATTCGTTCGTACGCAAAAGTGTCGGTTACTTGTTCGCGATTCAGCACGGTGCGAAGAAGATCTACGATGCGGATGATCGTGGTGAAGTGATTGATGGAGATCTTGGCAAACATTTTGATGTTGAGTTGGTTGGAGAATACGCTAGGCAAGAACCAATCTTGCAGTATAGTCACGAGAACCCGAATCGAACTGTGGTGAATCCTTATATCCATTTCGGGCAAAGATCGGTTTGGCCTAGAGGTTTGCCGTTGGAGAACGTAGGTGAGATCAATCACGAGGAGTATTACACTGAGGTGTTTGGTGGTAAACAGTTTATACAGCAAGGGATTTCAAACGGTTTACCTGATGTTGACTCTGTGTATTACTTCACTAGGAAGACTACTTTTGAACCTTTTGATATCAGATTCGATGAGCACTCTCCTAAAGTGGCCNATCTCAAAGGTGCGATTTTTCTATCTCTAGATGCTCAATCTGAGCTTAATTACCGGATTTTGGATCATCTCCCTTATGATTCGTTCGTACGCAAAAGTGTCGGTTACTTGTTCGCGATTCAGCACGGTGCGAAGAAGATCTACGATGCGGATGATCGTGGTGAAGTGATTGATGGAGATCTTGGCAAACATTTTGATGTTGAGTTGGTTGGAGAATACGCTAGGCAAGAACCAATCTTGCAGTATAGTCACGAGAACCCGAATCGAACTGTGGTGAATCCTTATATCCATTTCGGGCAAAGATCGGTTTGGCCTAGAGGTTTGCCGTTGGAGAACGTAGGTGAGATCAATCACGAGGAGTATTACACTGAGGTGTTTGGTGGTAAACAGTTTATACAGCAAGGGATTTCAAACGGTTTACCTGATGTTGACTCTGTGTATTACTTCACTAGGAAGACTACTTTTGAACCTTTTGATATCAGATTCGATGAGCACTCTCCTAAAGTGGCCTTGCCTCAAGGTATGATGGTGCCTGTGAATTCGTTTAACACGTTGTACCATTCATCAGCGTTTTGGGGTTTAATGCTTCCTGTTTCGGTTAGTTCCATGGCTTCGGATGTGATTAGAGGTTATTGGGGACAGAGGCTTTTATGGGAGCTTGGTGGTTATGTTGCTGTTTATCCACCAACTGTTCACCGGTATGATCGTGTTGAAGCTTACCCTTTCTCTGATGAGAAAGATCTCCATGTTAATGTAGGTCGTTTGATCAAATGCTTGCTTGCTTGGAGATCAGATAAGCATAGGTTCTTCGAGACGATTCTTGATTTGAGCTTTGTTATGGCTGAACAAGGGTTTTGGACTGAACTCGACGTTAAGTTCACTGCTGCTTGGCTACAGGATTTGCTTATGGTCGGATACCAACAGCCTCGGTTAATGTCACTTGAGTTGGACCGCCCACGAGCAACCATCGGTCATGGGGATAGGAAAGAGTTTGTTCCTAGGAAATTGCCTTCGGTTCACCTCGGAGTCGAGGAGATAGGCACAGTGAGCTCTGAAATTGGGAATTTAATCAGGTGGAGGAAGAATTTTGGGAATGTAGTGCTTGTAATGTTTTGTAACGGACCTGTGGAACGCACTGCTCTTGAGTGGAGGTTACTTTACGGGCGGATATTCAAAACTGTGGTCATTTTGTCCTCTCGGAAAAACTCTGACCTTTACGTCCAAGAAGCTAAACTCGATCACATTTACAAGTAACTTGCCTGTAATCTCGGTTTCACCTATTCTTTCCTAATGTAAGCTTTCTAATTGTAGTTACGTTATATACATTTCAGGCGGCTACCAAAGATATTTGATAGGTACAGCAGCGCAGATGGGTTTTTGTTTGTTGAAGATGACACAGTTCTTAATTACTGGAATTTACTTCAAGCGGACAAAACTAAGCTTTGGACTACAGACAAGGTACTCATCAAGTTGCTAGTTGTTCTGCATAAACATAATGTTTGGTGTGGTTTCCATTTGAGGAGTTTTGGTCCTTTTATAGGTAAAGGAGTCGTGGACGACAGTGAAACCATCTGGGAATGCTGACTGGTATTCGGTTCAGGTGGAATTAGTAAAGAAAATTGTTGGTACAATGCCGGTTCATTTCCAAGTCAATTACAAGGAAGCCACAAAGAAGAACGATGACACAATCTTAACCATGTGCAGCTCGGAAGTGTTCTATGTCCCAAAACGGCTTGTGTCAGACTTTACAGATCTTGTTAATCTCGTGGGCGATATGGATTTGCATTATAAAGTGGCTGTGCCAATGTTCTTCCTATCGATGGATTCGCCTCAGAATTTTGACCCGGTTCTAGGTTCAATGGTATATAAGTCAGAACCAGCTTCGTTAAACACTTCTTTGAGTTTGTATTCTGCAGAAGCACCTGCGGTTCATCCTTGGAGTATCTCAAGCGAACAAGATTTCATCAAACTGGTTCGGGAGATGGCTGTAGGCGATCCGCTTTTGATGGAATTGGTATAATGATTTCAAAATACGAATAGTAGATGCAGCAATGAAAAAATGTTTAGAAACAGATTTTACCATTTGTGGTATACAAAAATCGCTTGATCAATTCATTTTTTTTTTTTTTGGGTTCTCTTGATGTAATTTTGCGGATGTAATCATATAATTTTTCCTTTCTTGATGTTTGTAACTTCATCATTTAAAATTTTGTGAAGATGAAAGATCACTCGTTCACTTGAACAAGACCGGCTTATGTTATGCGCAATGCGTGAAAACAGTTTTCATCCTATAAATGTTCCAGTATACTACTCTATAGTCTATGCTGTAGGGCAGTTGGTAGGTCAAATCCCTCTGTCCAAGTGATTGAAGTGTACGCGATGATACATTCAATACTTTGTTAGACTTTTCCCGTTTTAGGTTGGCAAAAGAAAATAATATCCTCTTGGAGCGAGTCGAGTGACCTTATCCTGATATAAATTTATTTCTATGACGAAAAAATTAGTATTTTGAGTACCATTTTTATAAGTTTCACATCATTGTCATTTGCTTCGACCCGGCAACAAATAAAATATTAAATTTAATAGGGCAATCGTTAACATTTTACATAAAACATTAGATTATTCAAAGTTTCAAAGTATATATAGATATATCTGAAGTCTTGACTGCATGAAGCATGAGCAATGAAAACGACCAATTTCTAATTTTTCTTTTGAGTTGTCATTGTATTGCCTTCATAATGAGTTGGCTTTTTTGCTTCTTGATGTATACCTTTTTCTTTTCATTCTTTTCTGAACACGCATATATATATAATTATTTAACGGTATATATTTTCAGAAAAAAAAAAAAAAAAAACTGGTAATTGGTATTATCGTAAAGAATGATGCAACCTTAGGGAGGTTGGCAAAAGTATATAATATTTGGTTGAGGTTAACTGGTCGGCACCGGCGGAGATCTGGTGACCAGACCACCATCATCTCTGCACGCACGTAATACTCTACTTCTTTTTAATTTTCTTCTTCTTTTTTATTAAAAGCCAAAACGAATATATTTATATACAAATATATAACGAAAAATACCAAACTATATATATTATATGACCGAATTTTCTAAAGAGAAGGTTATATAAACATAGATGAGCAAAGTAAAAGTGCTCACATAAGAATCAGGCCTTCATAAGAATATCCCCCGCCACCAAATTATAGTAGAAAGATGCGAAGTTCATATGAATAACATATACAGTAGTAAGTATATATAATGTAATCTTTTTAAAAAAAGAGTTTAAATGTTTGTGTTGTGCCTATTCACATGCGAAATGGACCCAATGTCGTCTTGAAATGATGATGGTCTTTAAAATAATAGTTAGTGTCTTATAATAATGCTTCAAAGTTTAATTCTTTTTCGGTTCATGTTCGAGCTTTTAACATCGTGTACCAAGTTCAAACTCAGTGTGAAGGTAGTAATATTTTTTTTTAAAAGACATCGGTGAAGAATCAAGATTAAAAAATAAAAATAATAATTCGAAGGTAAAAAAAGGAGAAAGGGAAGCCATAATTACTGTGGGTATCATCTTTAATGCTTTTGCCTCAATATAATTTTTACAACATATATAATAATAAAAAAAGGGAGTCTCTGGTCTTCTTCTTCTTTCCTTAAAAACAAACATATGATGTCTCCTCCTTCGTCTTCCTCACCTCGTCTACTACGCACACTGTAAAAAAAATCATAAAATCTCCCACGAAACGAAAACTCGATTCTACAAATCTGTTTTGGATAATAAAGCAAAAAGAGAATAAAAAAGGTATAGAGACAGAGAGAGATGATATAGCACAGCGCACGTCTCCTCCTTTCAATAATTCAATTTTGCTTACTCCTTTTTTTTTTTTTCTTCTTCTTCTTCATTCTTTTTCATGTGCTTCTTGTTCCTGATCTCTCTCATCGCTTTGTCTTTCACAGTGCATGCTACTCAAAGATCTGTCTTTTTCAGGTATGTGTGTTTATTTATATGGATCAGCTGATTTCGATTCAATTAGCGTTTTTTTTCTCCCTGTTCATCATGACTTGGATCTCTGGGTTTCTACTTCTTGAATCTGAGTTTCTCGTTCTGCTTCGTGCTTGAGATCTCTCCTTAAATTGTTTTGTAATTTTATCTAATTAGTTAGTTGCTATTATTCTGGGTTCTGTATAATCTCTGATTATTTCCTGGAAATCGCTTAACTTTAAGAGTTTCTCTAAACTTAAGACTTATTAGAGCCAGAAACAAGAGGGAACACTTTGATGTAGTACACGGTACACTGATCAACTAGAATTTTATCTCGATCTCTAGCTGACTTCAAACCAAGAGGTTGATACAAAAGGATTTTTTGTGAGTGTGTATATTACTTCAAAGCTGGATGGATCACGACTGAGTTTTCTTGTGTAGCAAGTGGTTTTTTGTTCACTATAACATGACATCCTCAAGCTCTTTTACATGGAAATTAAGTGTTTGGTGTTAAATAAAGTTTTGAAGCGTTGCCACTGTATTTTAATGGATTCTACTACTACAGTTTGGTGGCGGGGATGATGTTCTTAGGAAGGTTTGATTCAGTATTCGTAGAAGCTAATCTTATAAGAGTTCCCTGTATTCCATCTGCTAATGTTCAGTGATTTATATCATTCACAACCGAGCTTCTAGCAAGACATGAAACTCAAGAGTGACAGCCAAGCTCAGTTTAGAACCCCTTTCCTTGAGGAAATCACACAATATCTTGAATGATTTCCAGGCAATAATGAATTGTGGGAGAGAACTGACTACTCTTTGCAAGATTGTTGTTGAGTTTATATATAGCTCAAAACATGCTTCTACTTAATACTGTATATTCTCATATATGATTGTCATTTAGAAAAGCCTAACCTTTGTGTTGCTCTTTAGTGTTTTGTAGGGTCCTATCCAATCGCCATTTTCAGCTTACAAAACAATCTCTTACGGTCTTACCTTCTTTTTTTTTATTTGCTTGCTCTATGTTTTCGACAGGTGGTTTATGCATTTTCACATAAAGGAAGAGATTAACTATTGCATACAAAATGTCTGGGTCAACTAAAGTATTGGATCCTGCGTTTCAAGGAGTCGGGCAGAAACCGTATCCTTTCACAATATTTATTTCCCGCTTTCCTATAATATTAGTGTAAGGTGAAGCAATTTATAATTGTTTCCTACTGATGAACGGAAGTGCAGAGAGGAAAATGCAATTTCATGGGTATGCACTAGTTTGTTGGTATTGTTGAATGTTTTACTGCTGTCTGAGATGTTGAACTTAACATTACTTAGAGGTACCGAAATCTGGAGAATCGAAAATTTTGAACCAGTGCCAGTGCCGAAGTCTGAACATGGAAAGTTCTATATGGGAGATACTTACATTGTCTTACAGGTTTCGAATTTCTTCCACTGTTCTTCTTCCCTTTTTATATACGCTTATCAAGAGAAGATTATAAGATAATACCTTTATACTAGCTTACAGATGTATGAACTATATGCTCCTTTTATCTTTCAGATTTATCATGTTTATCTTTTATATGTGCAGACAACACAGAATAAGGGGGGAGCTTATCTATTTGATATACATTTTTGGATTGGTAAAGATACCAGCCAGGTATTATTTTTCGGAGTTTTTGTAAGCATATATTACGTTCTAACTTCATGTACTTTGAAGACAAGCAAAGGTGAATCACCATGATTACTAATCTGCGAATGACGATTCCAGGATGAAGCTGGAACAGCAGCTGTCAAGACAGTTGAACTTGATGCAGCTCTTGGAGGCCGAGCTGTCCAATACCGTGAAATTCAAGGTCATGAATCTGACAAATTCTTGTCTTACTTCAAGCCTTGCATTATACCACTAGAGGGCGGTGTTGCGTCTGGATTTAGAAAAACTGAGGAGGATGAGTTTGAAACCCGGCTGTATACCTGCAAAGGGAAACGTGCTGTCCACTTGAAGCAGGTTTCTTTTTCTGCAGATATTTTGAAGTGTTGTACTCTCTTCGCATGAGTACTATTAAGTATTTACTCATCTGTTTTCTTGTGTAGGTTCCTTTTGCTCGCTCATCACTGAATCATGATGATGTGTTTATCTTGGACACCAAGGAGAAGATTTATCAATTTAATGGTGCAAATTCAAATATCCAAGAGAGAGCTAAAGCGTTGGTAGTTGTTCAATATTTGAAAGACAAGTTTCATGAAGGAACCTGTGACGTTGCTATTGTTGGTAAGTTGCAGTAGATGAATTTACTGTTAATTTTTGAATATCTTCTTTTTCACGTTTTGCTCAGTCAATCAAGCAGCAGTTGGATGCTCAATTAAGTTTTTTTAAGTGGTACAGTTTATTGTGGTACTCATGCACGTATAATGATTTCCTTGCATAACAGATGATGGAAAGTTAGATACAGAATCAGATTCTGGCGAGTTCTGGGTCCTCTTTGGGGGTTTTGCTCCAATAGCAAGGAAGGTTGCTAGTGAGGATGAAAGTATTCCGGAGACAACTCCGCCTAAGCTTTATAGGTACTTGTCGTCCTTTTGATCTGCTCTATTGGTGTTCGGCTGTTTTTTTGCTCTAACCACTGTTATATAACTACCCTGATGGCTTACTGTCATTTTGTTTTTCAATATTACCTATTATATTTATGCCTTAGTTTATGGAAATTGATTTATAGTTACCCCCTTTTTAGTATCGCGGATGGTAAGGTGGAATCAATAGAAGGTGATTTATCCAAATCTATGCTGGAAAACAATAAATGCTACCTTTTGGACTGCGGTTCTGAGGTATTTATCTGGGTTGGCCGAGTGACTCAAGTGGAAGAGAGAAAAACTGCTATCCAAGCTGCTGAGGTAAACACTAGAATCGGCTAACTTGCTTAGCCCTTAGAATATCGGAGCATCGATTCTCACTTTTACTATCCTCTCCAGGATTTTGTTGCTAGTGAAAATAGGCCAAAGGCGACACGCATAACCCGTGTTATCCAAGGTTATGAGCCTCATTCTTTCAAGTCTAACTTTGACTCTTGGCCATCAGGCTCAGCAACTCCTGCTAACGAAGAAGGACGAGGAAAAGTCGCTGGTAAAGATTGTGTTGATACTCTAATCGTTAATAAAAAATTGAGTGATCTCTTAGCCCTGACTTACTTTGGTACTTTGCTATTGTGTAGCATTACTTAAGCAACAAGGTGTTGGGTTGAAGGGCCTGTCAAAAAGCACAACAGTTAATGAGGAGATTCCACCATTGCTTGAAGGAGGCGGAAAGTTGGAGGTCTGTTGTGTCTCCCGACTTGTTGTGCTGTTATTTACTCAATCTTTATTGGTTAATTTCATCCCAACTCATTAAGCTCGTGTAATAGGTTTGGTACATTGATGGCAACTCCAAGACTCCTCTATCCAAAGATGATGTCGGAAAACTCTATTCTGGGGACTGCTATGTGGTCCTTTATACTTACCATTCTGGTGAAAGGAAAGAAGACTACTTCCTGTGCTGTTGGTTTGGAAAGAATAGTAATCAGGTAATCATGGGAAAAGGATTGAGAAAATAACATGCTGAGGACTGCTATGTGGTCCTTTAATATTTTTATTAATAGAAAAGAAAAAGAAGTCCCGATTTCTTCTATTAGTATTTTTAGCTCCTCTGTTAGTTACTGGAAAGAGGATACTAAGACATGATATATTGACTAAGCCGGCATGTTTTAGCTTCTTCCTGGTGTTTTCTTTTACGACATTTTATAAGTAAGCTTGAAACCTGGTTGGGTCTATATGATTTTATCTGCTATTTTGGGTATCGACCTTATAAGGAGCAAGATGTTGCAAACTTCATATTTGTGAATTTTCTGCAGTTTTAATCTTTAGTTATTGGGGAATGCTATTACTATTGTATTTTATGGTTATGAGTTATTGCCTCTTGACTTTTGAGGTAGCCCTCAAAGTTTGAGTATATATTGTGATAGATTTCATATATTCAGTTTATGGCTTTATGTATATATTTGAACATGTTGAATTTTGCCATCTAACTTATGTTTTCTCCCGAGTTTAGGAGGATCAAGAAACAGCAGTTCGTCTAGCGAGCATAATGACAAATTCTTTAAAGGGAAGACCAGTGCAGGTACCATGTTTTGTTATTGCAAGTAATTGGCCAGTAGCACTGAAAGATTGTTAAATAACTTGATCATCTTGCAGGTCCGTATATATGAGGGTAAAGAACCTCCACAATTTGTTGCACTTTTTCAACATATGGTGGTTCTTAAGGTATTTTTCTTTTCATTGTTAATACAAGTTGATTTTTGCTGCAAGAGAATATATTGGTAATTGATATAGTTACATAAACTTTTAGGGTGGTTTGAGCTCCGGTTACAAAAATAGTATGACAGAGAAAGGTTCATCAGATGAAACCTACACTCAGGAATCAATTGCACTTATTCAAGTGTCTGGAACTGGAGTTCACAATAATAAAGCACTACAAGTTGAAACGGTACTTTCCTACTTTATGTTCTCTCTTGCGAAGTCATTTTTCTACTTTACACTGTTCAAACGTTGGCTACCTATTTGTGTGATCATGTAATGTTCTATTACTCCTTTCTGCAGGTGGCCACTTCTTTAAACTCTTATGACTGCTTCCTTCTGCAATCTGGTACTTCCATGTTCCTTTGGCATGGAAACCATAGTACGCATGAGCAACAAGAACTGGCTGCTAAAGTTGCTGAATTCTTAAAGGTAGTTTCTAATGGTGCTATCTTAGATTTTAGTTTAGCTGAAATTGTCTAAGCCGGGGCTGTATAATATATATAAAGCTTACTAAAATAAAAACTCGCTCGTACTTATCATTGTTCTTCAATTGGTAAATTAATCATCTTTTTCTTGATAAGTCAGCCTGGGACTACTATCAAGCACGCAAAAGAGGGAACAGAGAGCTCATCCTTTTGGTTTGCACTTGGGGGAAAACAGAACTTCACCAGCAAGAAGGTTTCCGCTGAGACTGTGAGGGACCCTCACTTGTTCTCTTTTTCCTTTAACAGAGGTAATTGAAATCGGGACCTCAATTTTGAGAGTTAAAACATCTCTAATAGGGTCAAATTTGTTGTTAATAAACTTGCATATACTAATGTTATCTTCTTTACAATGTGTCTACATGGATCCTCAGGAAAGTTTCAGGTAAGAATTCAGGAAAAAAATATCCAATGTTTTTTTTATCAAGATGTGTGCATGTTTTAACATTACCTTGCACAGGTTGAAGAGATTCACAACTTTGATCAAGATGACCTCTTGACGGAGGAAATGCATTTACTAGATACTCATGCTGAAGTTTTTGTCTGGGTTGGTCAATGTGTGGATCCCAAGGAAAAACAAACTGCCTTTGAGATTGGCCAGGTAATATGCTTGATCAATTTTGCTTCTCGGCATCAGTTATTGCTGCTCCTTTTCTATCTTGTTTGCTCATTGTACAGTTTTGCGCAGAGATACATAGATCTGGCTGGTTCCCTGGAAGGCTTATCTCCAAAAGTTCCATTATACAAAATCACGGAGGGAAATGAACCCTGCTTCTTCACCACTTATTTTTCATGGGATTCTACTAAAGCTACTGTAAGGTTTTCTGTTGGCAGATATCTTTTGGGTTATTAGCATGAGAAGGGAGTCTATTTTTAATAGGGTGCTGTAATTGTGTTAGTGTTATAGGAGGGTTCGGGTCCTTCGGGATCATACTAATTTAAAAGGAGTTAAGTTTGTTACACTCTATGCAAATGCCAGTTCTGTTGTCAACACCCTTATAAAGAATGAAGTTAGAGATCACATCTCATTTGTTAAATTGAACAGTAGGCTAGTTAAAACTTAGGAAGCTCTACATTTTTAGATCTATATTAAACTGAGGGGAAGCTCTGTCAGAACACACGAAATTTAGTCTGATTTTCATTGACTTTTCTGTAGAGTTCCACTTATTTTTCTCAAATTTAGCTTGGGCATGTTTATCTATAATACAGGTGCAAGGGAATTCCTTCCAGAAGAAGGCAGCATTATTACTTGGTACACACCACGTTGTGGAGGTAAACACTTAGTTAAGATGCTTACTGGGGAAAGTTGGAGATACGACATGCCTGTGTTTTATGTTTCCTTGTTTCATAGTAGCAGAGAAGAACAGATGTGACGATGGAAAACTAGCTATTGATGACTCTCCTTTATTATATACTATATTACATTCGGAATCGTTGGTTTACAATATGCCCCTCTGCTGCAGGATCAGTCTAACAGTGGGAACCAAGGACCAAGGCAAAGAGCTGCTGCTTTGGCTGCTCTGACATCTGCATTTAATTCTTCTTCCGGGAGAACAAGCTCTCCGGTAAGACTTTAAGACTCTAAGCTCCTTTTTGATACTTCTATAAGATTCTTTCTGATACACTTATGAAGATATTGACATATCATGTGAACTTCCATGAAGAAAAAAGGTTCCATTTTTAACAAGGTTCCCTGTCATGGATTTCTCAAATTTATCCAAACCTTTGACTGCCTTCAAATAATTTATTAGGGTTTAAGCCGTTAAGGCACATATCTGCTTACTGTTTTTCAGCTTAGGCACAGAACATAATTCTAGTTAGAATCTGGCGTTTTGCTAGTTGCTTTTTACTGTGGCATGTTTAGCAAATCACAGCTACTATTGTCCCATGTTCTTGATCTTTGGTTTAACTGCAGAGCCGAGACAGATCAAATGGAAGTCAAGGAGGTCCAAGACAAAGAGCTGAAGCTTTAGCCGCCTTATCATCTGCATTTAATTCTTCACCATCATCAAAGTCACCTCCACGAAGACCAGGATTGACAAGTCAGGCGTCACAAAGAGCAGCAGCAGTGGCTGCTCTCTCGCAAGTGCTTACTGCCGAGAAGAAGAAATCACCTGATACGAGCCCTTCTGGTAAGTTCTTTAACAGTATTGATCTATTGCAGATAAGTACAAACCATACAAGACACATGATTTTTGATTAAACAAAAGTAAAGATGTAGAATTTGCTATCTGCAGAAACAGACTGTAACCTACAAGCGTAGTCCTTATGTCAGTATATCTTGAACTCTTTTATCGCTTGATCACTGTGAGTATGTGTGGTTACAGCTGAAGCAAAAGATGAGAAAGCTTTCTCAGAAGTGGAGGCTTCCGAAGAAGCTACTGAAGCCAAAGAAGATGAGGAAGTTTCACCTACAGCAGAAGCAAGTGCTGAGGAAGTAAATCCAAAGCAGGATGATTCTGAAGCAGAAACAACTGGAGCAACCTTCACCTACGCACGACTGCAAGCGAAATCTGAGACACCAGTGACAGGAATTGACTTCAAACGCAGAGAGGTGAATCACTTGAGCCGAATTAGCTTTTTTTTTTTACCTCGTCTTAATTTGAGCATGAATTGTCGGTATCATATTACTCAACCCAATCTATCAGGCTTACCTGTCTGAGGAAGAGTTCAAGACTGTATTTGGTATGGAGAAAGAAGCATTCTACAAATTGCCTAGATGGAAGCAAGATTTACTGAAGAAGAAATTCGACTTGTTCTAAGAATTCTCCCAAAACAAAAAAAAAACAAAAATCGCAGGTGGAAACATCCAATGATCCTCCTCAGATATATACTAAGATCAAAGACACGATTTGCCATTGTGTTATTGGTTATGTATTGACCTCAGTGTTGCAGCTATGAAGACAGACAGTTCTTTCTTTTTTGTTCCTTCATTTTTCCTATAATTGTTTTGATTTTTCAAAAATATTTCTTTTTCATGGGTGGGGTTGGATCCGGGTTTTGATTCTTCATATTCTTATCACAAAATTATGTGTGTTATTGTAATGATGTGATATATCATAAACTGTTGTGCATTTTTTTGGGGGGGTCAGGACAGCTGTGTCTTTTGTGGTGGTGGTTAGTAAATTCTTTGATTTGGATTTCACATTATTTTGATTGTTAAAGAACAGAAACGTCTACTTGTAAACTCAATAAATTTCAATGTATGGGTGTTTTAGATCCGTTTGACAATTGAGACGCACCATTTGCTTTTGTTGTTCCACTTCTATGTATGTTCAACTAGCAAAGCTGTGTTAGACTCAAAGTACATGACAGAAATGTGTGTTGAAGTAAATGCAGTGAAATTATTTATCAGAATCATGAAGTGATAAAAAAAGTAAGGAATTTAAAAGAAGAACAACCACATTTATGTCTGTCCTGGTCTCCACAAATTTGGCATCTAATTTCTTAGCCTTTTTTTACTGTGCAACAAATCAAAGGAAAAAATTAGTTGGGAATCAGAATGATGACGTCAATTTTTGCATTATTTTTCAAGGTGGTGATGATAATAAAACACACACAAAGATTCGATGGAATCCAACACACTAAGTGCTCACAATAAATCTTCTTTTGGAAAAATGGTATCACCTAACACGATAATTTAAGTCTTGTTTATAAGAACTGCATTTACAGTCACTCTTACTTAACAAACTAAATGAAACCCATAAAACGTAAGAATCGCATTAAACATCACTTATGTTAGTCAAAATACTAACATGTATTGATCTAAAATCGTTTGTTCTAATAACTTGTAATGGTCGTACCAGTGGCATATAAAAGAACCGACATACAAAAAAAAACTTCGAAGTTACGTATGAATATGTGGCTGGGCAATAGGTTCGAGCGAGGGACAGGTCAGCTCGCAGCAGCCATAATACAGTATCTAGTAGAGAGTCTTTGCACGAACTCTCTGTCTAAGCTGGAGAGGGTCCACACTGTAAAAGGAAAATGCAACCTGTACTACCAATGAGGTATTGACACATGTATGGAAGAAAAGAGTGTCGGTTCCTTTTCTCTTTTTGCCAACATATGGATGAATTGAATTAACATATACTTTTGTTTCTCAAGGAAATAAACACATACAGTAGACCACTTTTACAATAGATACTACTATGAAATGAAAGAAAGACATTTATTTATAAAATTAACATAAAATCTTTCTTGTAGTTAATCTTTCATTTCCACGTATAGAAATAGAATAAACAACGTACAGTAATGTTATAATTTTAGTAGGAAGAATGAATGTTTTTCAATCCTTAATCGTATAACATAAATACATAAGTATAACCGTCCTCCATTACCACTACAAAGTACTACTATTTCCGGCAAGCCACTTGCTAAATTCATTAAATGAAATTTATCATTTTTGTCACTTGTCAGTGTTCTAATACTATTAAAGAAATAAAGGCACGGCTGCGTGACCTTTAATAAAAAAAGGTTGAGAAGCTCCATAACTTGCAATAGTAGCTCATTAGAAAACTCCAACACCAGCACTGTTTTTCAAAACATAAAATAAGGTTCTTACTATAGAGAGTGATTGATCAATACAATATTTGATTGGTAAGTATAATATATTACTTTAGAATAAATTAACGTCGTTGAGATGGTAAATAAAGAAAAGCAAAGCAAAAGCACGCCTACTTGTTATGGATAATTGTGAATTCTTGGCTTCTAAATGAAGCCACTTAAACTCGCTATACTACTCCTTGAAAGAAGAAGCAACCCCACTTTTATTTTAATTTTTAAAAAGTATTTTCTCCTTTGTTTTCTTTTGTTGTTGTTCATATCTTCTTTTTCACAAGCTCACGCCTTTAATGTGTTGTGGACATACAAAAGATACTACTAACTTCATCTATATCCAAAGCAATTATTGACTTACTAACTATATTATATCATATGTTATAACTATATATGTGCACATACTTGGCAGTTTCAAGAACACGAATATTTTAATTATCATTATCATTAAATTGAGTATCTTAAGAATTCCACAAAAACATATGCTTATTCAAAACGAATAATGAAGTTTCTTCTATGTTAAAACATTTGGAATGTATTTTGACGGACACTTTATAAAAGGATTACTCAAACAAAAAAAAAAAAAAAAATGATATGTAACCAGAGAAAGTTTTATAGAATGTGGTGTTTGTACCGAAGAAAATGCTAAAGAAAGGTTTTGCTTGGCATTACACTAATAGCTTATGATAATGGCATGGTTGTCGCAAAGTGGGAAAAGGAGGCGAGGCATAAACATAAACGTATTGGTTTGTGGGTTTCTTCAAAATCAAGAGAAGCCATGAGACTCGAGAAAGAACAATAGATGTGAGTAGAGTCAATTGACTCTGTTTGGATATAAACGTAATCAGATAAATCAGCGTTTAAAATAGTTCAGAGATTTATGATGTATTGAGGGAGGTTTTCTAATTCTATATTCTCATTCTATTGCAAGAGGGGTGGAAGTGAGTGGTGTGTAACAATTATCCTAACGTGTGATAAAACATTATTGAACCAAAAAACTAATAAAAATTAACGTTTGATATGTAACCAGTGAATGTAATGAGTGGAGATAAAAAGTTTACACCGAATAAAGTGATTAGACAATGAGCTTTTTCCTATGTGTGAGTTAATGCATATACCATTCGTCCCTTTGGTGAGGCTTCGATGATAGATAATTGGTAGGAAGATTGAGAATCCGATTCCAACGATGAAACTCGTGATGGCATTATTGTTTGTTCTGATATAATTATAATAAGGTTTCAATAATTGAAGAAGAAAGACGTTTTCTAAAGTTTGTGTAATGTTAGACAAAAATAATAAAAAAAAGTAGGGGGAAATTGACTTTAACCAGCTCAAAAGACCAAATAAACCACATGCGACGTGTGTCTTTATAACAAGCAAAAACATATCAATATAGTAATAAAAAAAAATCTAATTATGAAACATGTGATACCATCATCGTCATCATCATAAGTGGTCTCGTAAAGGCCTTCTTTTCATAGACTGATTTAACTAACGGAGTCATATGTAATCCTGTGGTGGTAAATTTTTTTTTAAAAGTTTTTGTTATCGAAAATTAGTTTTCTTTTCAGTATTATGCATTGTAGAAAGAAACTAACATTCTAAAATTTAGATCAGACTTTTTTTAGACAAAATATAACAATAGTCTATTAAAAATAAAATAAAAAATCTGTTACAATCAGATATATATATATATATATATATATATATATATGTAGCCCACACCGTGAGGAATCAAAATTTGTGGAGTTTATCTACCGAATGAGAATCAAATATTATTTGCCGAAAAACCCACTAAAAATAATACAAATTTCGAAGTTTCCAACAAAATAAATAATTCCAAAAATGTTCCATTACCACATTTTTGAATATAATAAAATGCAAAAAAATAACAATATCTCCTGATTTGATCAATGATTATTTCCGAAGGAGACCAAATCAATAATGAATACAGAACGTAACGTGGACATACTAATAAAACATCTGTAAAAAAAAAAGGGGAAAACAAAAAATCTAAGAACATAACAAATGTCAAATGTGTACAAAAATTTGTTTTTGTAAATTTCTTAAAAGTATTAATAAATGCTAACAGTAATTATAAACAGAAGAATCTAATTCACAAGAACAAATACGTTTCATAATTATATCAGTAATATGATTACTGTTACCATTACCATTACCGCGTTGTATTATATCATGATTCTTTATCGACGAAGCCGCCGAGTTTCTCGTCCTCAACTCAGCTAGCGAACTCGCTTCCGGCACCGCCGACTCACTCGCAACCACTTCAAAGTTCTTAACCATGTGAACATTCCCAACGAGCTGACTCAACACAACCGAGTCCGTCGTAACAGAGCTCTTCTTCTTGTTCTTGTGCTGCTGCTGCTGCATCGCCGCTCTCACGATCTCAGTGTGCATCGAGCTCGACAGTCTCCTGATCCCTTTGGCTCCGCCGACCAGAATCGCCGGGTTAACATCAGAACTTTTCTTGCTGCTGTGTTTGGAAAAAAAGAGGACAGACTCGGGGCTCCGGTTACGAATCCGGGTAAACGGGTCGCCGAGGAACAAGGAGGTTTTAGCGTCGACGAGCATAACGTGTTTGAAATTGCGTCTTACTCGACCAAGCAGCATTGGGTAACACGCCCACCTCCTCAAACTTATCGGAACGTGGTCCATGAACCCGGATAGCGAGTTTTCAGGATCCAACTCAGTCACGTCGAACCCCACAACAGAGCCATGAGTCAACTCGTTTGACTCGGTCGAGTTATTATTATTAATAATAATCAACGACGAATCGTTTGAAGAAGCTCTGTGAGTCTTCTTCCCCCAGATAGGCTCTGGTGATGATGACGTCTTCTTCATGAATTTAGTCAGATTAAATCCCCAAACCGAATCGATTTGATCCGACGAATTCGAGCTCCGATGAACATCGACGAGTTTTAAGAACGAGTCGTTCTCCTCTTCGATAAATCCGGCGAATCTAGAACCAGAGGAAGGCGAATTGAAGAGCAAAACGACGTCGGATTTAGAAGTGACACCGGAGCGGTGGAGCAGCCGCATGAAGAGACGGAGATCGTCGTCCGTCGCGTCGGAAGCGAGGTGAGCTACGATTAAGCCTTGCATGCTCCTGGTGCCTCGCAGAAACAGAGTACCCATACCTTGGAGAGCGAATCGATCGTAACGACGACGGAGGGGTTGAGATCCGACGATGTCGCGGTTGAGGAGGAATCGACGGTGAGGACGAGAAGAAACGGAGGGAAAACCAGAGGAAGGCTCGAAGGTGGAGAGGGTGAAGAGGAAGAGAGTGAGGAAGAGGAGGAGGATGCAGATTGAGATTGTTGATTGAGCTTTGGAGAGGAGAAGACGTGAAGATCTGGTGCGGAAGAGAGTCGTTATTGCCGCCGGAGAAGAAGAAGAAGAAGAAGGTGAAAAAGAAGGAGAGTCGTCGTTGTTGTTGTTGTGGTCAGGGAAGAAGACTAAGAGCAAACCCATGGCTCCTCTAGTGTTGTTGTTATTGTGCTTCGTCTCTTTCGCTGATATCAAACCCATCTTCTTCTTCTTCTTCTTCTTCTTCTTCTTCTTCTGTATTCTCTTCCCCACTCTGGGGTTAGTGGTGTGACGAGAGGCTCTTTTTTGGCTTTCTTCTCAAAATTATTTCTTCTGTTTGATTTTTATTATACTATTGATGATATCAACGAAATGGATCTCCGGGTCGGGTTTAATCGGGTTGGAGTTAATATTTAATTTTGGAAACGACAAAAAAATATGGGCGGATTAAAAGTTTATTAATGACACCGATACTGGTAGCCTAATTTACAAGAAAAAAAAATTTAACTGATTAAATTGATGAGACTTTAAAAAAAAAAATGAAGAGGAAAATAATTATTGACTTTTTACACAATATATTCTAACTGAATCTGTTAAATTAATATAAAAATAAATGTAAATAATGTATTTTAAGATAAAGTTAAATAAACTAAGATATTCACAAAATATAATAAGGTAGTTAACATTCAAAAAAATTGCAGAATAATTAGAGTACATAGATATATTTTTTAAAAATGTTTTAAGTCATTTGGATATAAGATTGGTATGATGTTGCCTTTACTTTAGGTATGAATAGAATCACATGTTTATTGCGCAATGTGCTTCCCTTATTAAAGGGAACCTTCCTTAGTACAAAAATTCAGTGTACCGAGCCTTGTCGAGAAGAGAGTAACAGTATAGTTATGGGCCGGATGTTTAGTAACTAAACCAGTTTTTATTTTTCTTTCTCTAACGTGTTAAAGGGATATGTGCCTAATTTTCTTCTCTAACGTGTCTGTATTCTGTAACTGTGTACTCCATAGTCCATATGTTAAACAATGTAAAAAACAAAAGGAAAGGTAATGTAAACGCTGATACATAAATTGATCCAAGTTTACATAATTTGCCCTGATCACATGCTTTTTTTGACCGATGCAATGCTAATTTTTAAAACCGGCGTTGCACGTTTCTGAAAACTTTTTCAACGACCTAAGGAAAAACAAACAAAGCAATCGTATCTTAAAATTAGTTAATCCTATTATCATTCCTATAATAAACCAAAAATGGCAAAAAAAACAAGAAAATAAACAATAAATGTGATGAAAGGGCAGTTACTAGTTACTACTACTCTCATTCATAGACCCACTTTATTAAATCTGCCCCCTTGATTACAGCTAGGATCCGTGATCGAGATATACATGAACAAGGTTCTCTCGTAATGAATGGTTCTATTAGTAAAAAAAAAAATGTAGGGTCGATGAGAACGGTGATTTGACTTTTGTTTGAGAACAAGTGTAGTTATCAAAAAAAAGAAAGAAAAAAAAAAGCAAGTGTGACTGTGTGTGTGTTGATGATGACGGTGGATCTCATTCTCATTCGAACCTTCTCATGAAGGCACACGTGGCGTTTCCTTCTTCTGCAGGTTTTACGTTTTTAGGTCCGGGACTTGNNNNTTTTTTTTTTTTTTTTTTTTTGAATATTCCGTTTAGACTCGTTACCAATTTTTGTGTCGACTAGTCATCACTTTGGCATTATAAATGATTGTGGACTTATTTCGTAATCATGGGTCGAGTTAAAAATTACACTAGCAGTCTTCACAAATCACAACAAAAGTTTGATATAATTAGACTTCTACACGATGTGGTATTTCACAATCCGTTTCTAAAATATTATCTCTCCGTTTAACTCGAATTATCACTACATACTCCGTTTTGAAACCAGCTATTTTCTCTGGAGTATTCTATTTTTATAAGGATTTTTTTTTTTTTTTTGCATCACTATCATGTTAATAAATTTCAGTGTCCACTATCAAAAATATTGTACTGTTTGTACTTACTGACAATAAAAAGTAACTTGTACTCACTGCCGCTTGTCTACCATCTGATGATTTATTTCTCCCAAGCATAAGTATCAGAAATCATTTTTTGTATAGGAAGTAACTATGTCTAAGCCGTCGACGACCTTTGAATTGTCGGTGGCCTTAAATGCCGGACACATTTCAAGATCATCTATTTCTAAAAGTCCAAAAAAAGATAACATAGTTAGGCCCAATAAAATAAATGGGCCGGTATAACAAAGGGATAGAGAATTAGAGATGGTTTTGTTTTAGCATATTTTACATACGAGTTTTTTGCAGCTTCACCTGTTATCGACTAACCATGTCTATGAGCGATTCGATTTGTTGTTTTATTGGCTGAACCTTCATGTATCACTTCCTGTCAATCTATACTGTAGTTTCGATGTGTTTATGTTTTCTTGACTTCACTGCAATTTGTTTAGAAAATGTATATTCATCACACATAGTATTGTGTGTTGGGAACTTTAACTAAGAAAACCTAATATCATATTAGATTAATCAAATCCCTTCTTGATTGAGAAAAAATGTTCACCTAAACATTAAAGCAAAACTCTACTTGAGACGACGAAGTTAAAAGTAAAGCAACAGAGCCAGGAACAAGAAGATACATAGAAAATTCCTAAACACCAGGATTAGAAGAATAGTTGTTTCCATTAGTCAGAAGCCACTTGACTCCCAGAGTTATCGCAGACCTGTTCCATCTTCGGCTTCTTTCTCTTTGTACAGTACCCCGTCGATGCTAGCCTAAGAAAGACAAAACCAATCAAGCGTTTAGAATCATCAGAAGCTTCACAAATAACAAAGCTTGTAACAGAAGCTAGGGTTTTTGTTTGCACTTTACCCCAACTGCAAGGAAGTGTCCGAATGATGCTCCTCGTTGTCATTCTCATCATCATCTGATGAAGAGCTCTCGGGATCAGCTTCTTCTGGGCTAGAAGCTTGAGGTATTTCACTCAACACTTTTGGTCCTGAACCTCTCCCCAGCAACTCTACCTGAGAACAAATTTAGATTTAAACACAGTCATGTATGGTGAAAGACCAGACCAAGGTAATTATTATATGCTTGATGAATCTCTCTCTACCTGTTTGCGCAAGATTTGGTTTTCTTCCAATGCTCTCTTCTCCTGATAATTATTATAAGGCAACAAAACAAGGATATTGAGATTCAGCATTGTATAAGATTTGACGATAACTATGATTTTGACATTTGGGGAGGCTCTGTTCGTACCTGTACCCTGGATCTTTCAATCTGGTTGAGCAAGAGTTTTGTCTGGAATCAAAACGAAACTTTACAAGTCAGGAATGAATAAACAAATTGTCTCTCGATGAGTATTTTTGTCTTCACCTTTTGATCCTTGACGCTACGCAAGCTCTCGTTCAACTGGGTTTCAAGAGAAATAAGATCCGGGAAACTCATACCATCAAGCTCCTTACCCTTCAATCTCCTGTTCAGGTAACAAACAGAAAACAACCAATGAAAGACCACAACTTTACACAAGAACAAACCAAAATATAAATCCAGGGAGAGACACATACTCAGTTGCAAGCTGTAATCTTTCAAGTTCCCCCTTCATAGAATCATCATTTCGCAACTGCAACAACGGATACAGAAAAAACCAAAATCAGATAAAGAAAGAGGGATACAGAAAAATCTCAGCATTATGGATAGACATATATACCACTGCTTCATTTTCACGTGAAGCACCAAGTAGAAGTTGTTGTTCCCTTTGTTTATGCTCAGCAGACGCAGTAGTGTATCCATATCTTGAAAGAATTTGCTCCATACTTCACAGATTGGGAAAAAAAAACAAATCCCTTAATTGGTTTGATGATCATCACAGAACCAAAATAAAAACCCATGAATAATCTCAACTTCTACATTCTCAGTTTCTTCACAAAGGATATGAGATAAAAACACACTTTTGTTAGATACAAACAAACTCATCTGCAGTCTAGTTAACATGGAATTATAAAAAATCTTTCAGATTCTAACAAACTGATACAGATCACAGCATCTACCTATATTTAGATACCAAAGACAGTATCAGAATGCATTTTCTTCAACAGTGATTAGAGGGTTTATTTACAAAAACTCAGAAACTAATCCGATTACAAATCCTAATCAAAGAAACACAATCTCGATTCTCCAAAAGATGAACCCTTAAATCAAAAACCCACAAAAAAAAGGTTTCACCTTTAAAGCCAAAGATTTCACCAGATTAATAAAAACAGAG
>NC_025690.1:17802101-17814537 GCF_000633955.1 Camelina sativa | reverse complement strand
AAAAAAAAAAAAAAAAAAAAAAAAAAAACAAAATCTTTTGGTTTCCGTATGATAATAAAATTACCAGGTGCTGGAGAAATCGTAAATCTTGCCGGTGCTGGAGAAGATGATAAGAGCAACATCGGCGTCACAGAGAATCGAAAGCTCTTTAGCCTTCTTAAACAAACCGTTTCGTCTTTTGGAGAAAGTGACTTGACGACTGTTGACATTCTCAATCTTCTTAATCTCAATCCTTCCTCTCCCCATATCTCTCTCTCTGAACAAATAAAAAAAAAATCAATCTGGGCTTCTGTAAAATCCAAAAAAAAGAGATGATGGATGATACAGAGGAAGTAGAGAGAAGAGCCCCTTCTTCTTCGTTATGTTAAAAAAGAAGAGATTTTGTGTATTTTGTGTGAATATATAAGGGAGGTTTTCTTTAGAAATCGATCAAATATGACAATTGGGAAAGGGGCTAAGGATGGGAAAAAAAGAAAAGAAAAAATTAGACCAAAATTAGGTATTATTATAATTGTATATAAAAAAAAAAAGAAGAAAAAATGGAGTTACTATAAGTAGCAATTTTCCATTTTTGGCTGGGTTTTGCTTAATTTGCTTTGCTTGGTGTGAGTGGCTGTTTTCTTCTTTTGGCACTTCTTTCCCTTTTATAACGCCTTGTTTTGGTTTCGCATCTCTTCTCCCTTTTTTTAATATTTCTAGGGTTTTCTCCTCTTTTTTATTATTTTTTTTCTTTCTTTTTAGGTCATGCTTTTTGTTACGTTTCTAAAAACTTTTAATCTACCAAAATTTTATTGGTTAAAATATATGTATATTAATATTGACCCGTATATTAGGAAAATCTTTGATCAACCATCATACTAAACAACATTGATAGTTCTTTAAATTTTATAGTGTTTATCTTTAAATAGTTTTTTTTTTCTTTTAATACCACGTTTATATGATAAGTGTGATCCTTAACAGTGATAGCTTTAAAAAGATACTAGTAGAAACGTGGCCTTATTTTTCTTTTTAACTTTTTTTTTTTTTTTTTTTTTTTTTGTGAGAGATCTAGTAGAATAGCCAAAACGTGGCCTTATTTTGAAGAATAAGAATATGATGCTAAGAAAACGCAAAAGGTGTGGGCTTTAAGGCTTCTATAGATAGTAAACTCTTACTAGCAGGATTGCTTTCCCATCGAAATCAAGTTTGTTATATTTTTAGTAAAAGAAAAATATCCTTTTATAAAGAAGACTTTCTATTGTAACTGATATTATATTTAGAGAACCTTAAACAGTATTTTGGAATTATCTTTACATTAGAAAAAAATAAATAGAAATTAATTAGTTTAGTCGTGTAATTCCGGTAAACAAATATATTTGTGTATAAATATGGAAATATTTACACACAAAAAAAAATGTTAATACAGCTCACAGTTTTGTTTTAGAGTGTAAAACTATTCAGATGAGTGTTTCTAAATATTGTTTTAAGTCATTTAATGGTGATCTTTTTTTTGGTCAATATTTTCTCCCTTTTTGGGAATTAAATTATGTTAATACTAACTTTTTTTTTTGACATAATTAATAGTTTAATACTAGACTAGATCAGAAAAGTTAAGAAATACTGAAAATATTTGGTTAGGCTTGGACCACTTAAACCGGTCTATACCGAATTGAATCTGTATCCAGAAAACCTATTGAACAATACTAACTTTGGTTTACATGTAGTTTTTTCATACCAAAACAAAGGGTGATGGAAGCAAAGTTATCTGATTTACACAATCTCAATTCAAGGTATAACTTTAAAATTAAATAAAACTTTACACATTTTTAAAAACATTTTACTATTTTTAGTTTTCTTTTTTCTTTTGGGATAAATTTACTATCTTTAGTTGTTGCCAAAAAATAATATCTCCTATGCATTAATGTTTATATATGGAAAAACATTAATTTCTTTAGGAATTTGTAAATTACCATCCAATATGAAACTAACGTGATTTCTTAAGATTTATTTTTCTTCTACGAAAGGAAACAAAATCTATTTGTGGTTCTATTTTGTTACAAAAATTCCCATAAATGAAATAAAATAATAAATATAAGGAGAAATCGCTTTGGGATATTACTTACACAAGGTTTGTTTGTATATATAAAAAAAAGGTTGTTTTTATTTTGCCATTAACCAGACACTTCTAACATGCTAAAAAAAGAGAATGAGCCACTTGTGATACTGTTTCCATTTTACTATTTTTTGTGCAGATTTCTAGAAGAGCTTTAATCATATGACTTTTTGAAAAACAGTGAAATTCGATGATAATCATAACAAGGTACAATATAAATTAAAAATAGAATATTTTTCTTATTAATTCAAAGTCAATAATATCAAACAGAAAAAAAAAAAGAAAAAAAATTGGGCCCTTAGATCCGTTTGGATGTTTTTTACTTATTTTACAAATCTTTGGTGTGTTTTTTTTCTTTACTTTTAGCTTTGTAAACAACACACAATAATAAAACTGTGAAAAAATGAATGGAGAAATCATCGACAGCATGTTTTGGATTTTGGGCCTACAAAGCAAACAATAGTTGGGCCCTTAGACCCATTTGGATGTGGTATGAACTCATTGAAAAACTCAGCTTAGTTGGTATTTTCCGGTTAGTAATAAAGCTTGTAAAATTGAGTCATTTGAAGCTAAATTGACACAAAATAAAAGAGCAAAACTTTCGGTTCGGTTTGTGTAATGCTATACACCGGTCAAATTCGTTTCATGGAGAAATCATAAGCACGAGACAACGGTTTCTTGAATCTTTTCAAATCAAGCTTCACGTTCTGCCTCTCGAGATAGATCTTCTTAGTGCAATCCCATCCTTTTTGAGTAAAACTCTTGGGATCTCGTATTATTGGGTCATTTTTGCCATATTCATCATATAAAGAGCACTCTTTCGGTTTAATCTTGTAACTAATGTACTTCAATCCCATCTTCTTGGCCGGTTTACCATAGTAAGTCTCAGCCGCCCACTCGGTTCCTATTGGTATAATCTGTATAAAGACTGTTTTCGGTTTCAAGAAAAGGAAATGTGTCATTGCAGCTCCATGTACACCGATCATCACATTGCTTGAGTTCAAACATCTATAGATCTTTGCCAGCTCTGTCGTTTTATCAGGTCTCAGAACCTCGACAAAGAATCCAATTTCCTCAGCTAATTCCACCAAAAGACTCTCGTTGAGTATCTCCCTCGACCCGTTTCTCGACAGAATCACTAGTTTTGGTTTCTTGAACCTGTCTTCTCTAACTCTTTTAACAGTCTTGTTCACTGCCTCGAGTTCTTCCTCTTGTATCAATCCACGGATACGAGGCCAATAAGCTCGATCCAACACATTTCTGAAATCAAGAATCGTTTTATTCCCAAGCATTAACGATGAATCAACAGTTAACTCGTCATGAATCTTCAACCCCACGATAGCTTCCTTGAAACAGTGCGTTCTCTTGTCACCGTTGAAGTCAACGGGAGGATAATAAGACAGCTGAGAAACGATATCTCCATATTTCATAACCCACCAACTATGATACTCAACGATCACAAACACAACCTTCTTGTTGAAATGCTGTGAAGTGATGAACAAAGGGATGATCCCGTCGTTGAATTCGTGGTAAACGTTTCCAGTATAACCACCAGTGGAGAAAACAACAGCAGGAACGTCATAGAACACATCGCAGATGTTGTGACCATCATCAGATTCAGAGACTGAAGAATCATTTCGATCTCTGTAAACGAGATTGAGTTGTTGAACTGTTTGCATCACACTTGTTTCCCATTTTCTTGTGTAAGGTTTGATCTTTTGAGAGATGTTTGTCTTTTTTCCGAGGGAAGTGAAGAGGAAGACTGATGAAGAAGCAGCAGAGTTTGTTCTAACATCTCCTTTCATGATACAAACGTCGGATCTAAACCCACTCCTGTCACAACAAATTGTTCCTGTAATCATTAAAGGGGGCCAAGGAGGTTATTAAAGTAAGAACATGTTTTGTTAGATGAAGATAAAACAAGTCAGATAGCGAGAAAAAAAAAAAAAAAAAAAAGGCTCTGAAACATCAAATTCGGCGGTAGTAAGAGTGTAATTAGACAGATTTAAAAATACCATTAGAGGTTCCTGAACATAGAGGTGCAATGAACTGTTCATAAGGACCAAATCCTTGAGCTCCTCTGCTAAAAGCATCTGCACAAGTCAAATAAGCTTTAATTCTCACAATCGAAATTATGAGAAAAAAAACTAGAAAATTTAATGGAAGTAATTATATAAAAAGGGTGAATTTTACTTAGAAGAGAGAAAGAGGAGAAGCTGAAGATGTAACAGCAAGAGAGGAACGAGAGAAAGAGAACTAGGATAATCTTCGGTTTAGCTATCTTTGAGAAGCCACCACCACCGGCGACGGTTCCGGCAAAGGAACCACCTTTTTCATTAACTGAAACTCTAAGCTTTTCCCCTTTTCTGATGAGTCTCTGGTATTGAACCATATTTTGTAGATCAAAAACGAGAAACCCACAAGGAAAAGTTTCGATATTTACGACGACGCTTCTGATTGACTTTTGGTACTCCTCCGACTAAAAGAGAATTCAGACAACCCAGAAGAGAAAAAAAGAGAGCTTTTTTAAAAATTATAATATGGGTTTTGGTGCTTTGCTTTCTCTTACATCAAGAGAGAAACTGAGAAGAGGAAGACCTTTGAGAGAGAGTATGTTTCAAATTGAAGCTTTGTTTTCGATGAAACTGTTATTTCTTTTAAAATAGTAGTAGTATATTTTTGTGTCGTATGTTTTGGCTCTTTCATTCGAGTTTCGTTCGTCAGCTGATTGAAACAAACAATGAGAGCCGTGTCAAAGAAGACGAGCAAGGACTTAAGGCAGAGAGAGGAGAAGGTTTTTTACTTTTCTTGTCCTCTCTGATTAGTCTCTTTTAATTTTCTAATTTTGGGATTTTTAATATAAAATTAGTTGTGGACTGAAATGAAATTTTTTAAAAGCCTTTATATGGTTATTTTAAATAAACCGCAGTGAAAAATATTCGAATCTTTGCTTCTATCCACTAGCTTTCTTGTTATAATTGTTGGACTGGTTCATGTGATGCCTCTTACGAAATGTTAAGGTAGGATCATTATTAGAGTACACTAGGAAAGTAAAAAACTTAGAGTACACTAGGAAAGTAAAAAACTTGAAATGACTAACATTATTAATTTTACATTTTGAGTGGAAATTTTATGGTAATCCTTTAATTGCATAGCATAAAAATCAGAAACAATGACTAAGATGAATCAACCAAATTAATTAAATAAAAAATTTGTTGCATATATAAAATCGATTCAATAACAATAAAAAAATAATGTTAAACATATCTGAATCAAAGCTTCTTGAATCATACTCAGATAATCAATTTTGAAAAATATTCACATAAAACAAAATTTAAATCATTGTTCTATCAAAATTTACAAAAAATAATAAGAGAAGCACATAGAAAGAGTTCATAGCTGCAAGTCTGCAATGTTTGCCAAAAAACAAAAAACAAAACTGCAAGTCTACAACCAACCAAATTGACTAAAAATATAAATCTATGAAAATTAGAAATCACAATCAATTGCCTAAATTAATACTTGGAAGATATGATCGATGTGGGTATCTTCTTATAATTAAAAGAGGAGTAAGTTTTTTAAAATGTTTGAAATGTTGGCTTTATTTACAGTAATTGCCACTTAGTTATGCAAAAGGGAAAACATTTATCGAAATTGAAAGGAGCAAATTACTTTCGTTTGAAATATTAAGCCAAATTACATGTTTACCTCTCAATCTTTCCTGGCATTTAGCAAATTTGTGATTGATTGCCCACTAAACCCATTAATCTATAAGAATAATAAGTAGAAGTTTGTGTGACCAACACAGTCGGATAAAATGTCTAACCTACAATTTGAAGCCGTGGGGCAATGGTGAATAGAGGGGTGGGGGCTACACCCCAACTAAGGATGTATAAACAAAGAATGATGTAAATGAAGATTCTCAGCCATTGAAGATGAAATATCATTTGGTATGTGTTGATGCGATAAACAACAAATAAATTGATTTGGAAATGAAACGAGATTTGGGCAGACTTTCAGTTTAAATTAATAAAAAAAAAAAATGAAGAACAGCGAACTGAATTTTTGTATTGAATATATTTCTTGTACTTGATCAAGGTTTCATGTCCTTCCTCAATCTAAGTTCCCCTATTTAAACACAAAACAATATCCTAAATATTTCTCCGAAGATCTTGGTTCGTGATTCCGCAGTCTCGCAATTGACTCGACGCGCCTCCAAAACAGATCATTTTCCTGGGCTCATAACGGACCCGATAATGATCATTACAACCGAATTTTATTGGGCTTCTCATATGGGCCTGCCTACCGTCGAAACCCAACCCCAACAGTATGGCAAATGGAGAATGAAAACTTTTGAAATCGAAGAGGCAATTGGTTTATTAGCCTAAGAAGAAAGTAGGAGCGTGTGTAAACAACAAAGTCGGATAAAATGGCTAACCTGCAATGAGTTTTGAAACCGTGGGTCAATGGTGGCTGCACCCTAATTAAAATATATAACAAAAAATGACGTATATGATGAATCACAAGCATTGAAGATGAGGAAATCTTTGGTATGGTTAATAGAGAATGACATCTTTTAAAAACAAAGAGGCATTTTGTTTGTTGGTATAAGGTTTTAAACATACAAAAAATACTATGAATAAACAACACCTTTGATTAGAATAAAATGATTCCACACTTTCCCCATAGGCTGGCTATATAAACCATCTGAAGTGGACCAGAACTAAACCATAAATTAAGGTTGTGAATGGAGACATCATAAAAGCTTTTTTTGAAGATGTTTTTGTGAAACTCAGGTAAAGTCACCATTCATGTAAAAAAAATATTAATTTGTGTTTTGNTGATTTGGAAATGAAACGAGATTTGGGCAGACTTTCAGTTTAAATTAATTAAAAAAACAATGAAGAATAGCGAACTGAATTTTTGTATTGAATATTTCTCTTGTACTTGATCAAGGTTTCATGTCCTTCCTCAACCTAAGTTCCCATATTTAAACACAAAACAATATCCTAACTATTTCCTTCGAAGATCTTGGTTCGTGATTCCGCAGTCTCGCAGTTGACTCGACGCGCCTCCAAAACGAATCCTTTTCCTGGGTTCATAACGGACCCGACAATGATCATTACAACCGACCTTTATTGGGCTTCTCCTATGGGCCTGCTTACCGTCGAAACCCAACCCCAACAGTATGGCAAATGGAGAATGAAAACTTTTGAAATCGAAGAGGCAATTGGTTTATTAGCCTAAGAAGAAAGTAGGAGCGTGTGTAAACAACAAAGTCGGATAAAATGGCTAACCTGCAATGAGTTTTGAAACCATGGGTCAATGGTGGCTGCACCCTAATTAAAATATATAACAAAAAATGACGTATATGATGAATCACAAGCATTGAAGATGAGGAAATCTTTGGTATGGTTAATAGAGAATGACATCTTTTAAAAACAAAGAGGCATTTTGTTTGTTGGTATAAGGTTTTAAACATACAAAAAATACTATGAATAAACAGCACCTTTGATTAGAATAAAATGATTCCACACTTTCCCCATAGGCTGGCTATATAAACCATCTGAAGTGGACCAAAACTAAACCATAGATTAAGGTTGTGAATGGAGACATCATAAAAGCTTTTTTGGAAGATGTTTTTGTGAAACTCGGGTAAAGTCACCATTCATGTAAAAAATTATTAATTTGCGTTTTTCAAAAAAAAAAAGTAATTCACAGTTTTATCTAACATTTTTTGCCTTGGACCGCCTTTATAATCAACAATGCCTTTTACCCAACGGATTTGAAACTGCAACGATACTACAATGTTTTTTAATAATTTTAATACATATATATGTTCTCTCTCTTTTATTTTGTGGCAAAACAAATTTACAAAAAAATATTCTTCTTCTCTTCTTTCTCTATTAAATTATAAAAAATAAAAAAAATAAATAACCAAAATGTTAATAACTTATGAATAATATTATTAATTGGGCACAAAAATATTTACATAAGAAACTAAATTTTAATTTAAATAAAATTTGGGTATTTATGGTTCTAAATATTTTTTTAATTAACACAAAAGATATAGAAGTTTGCAGTTATATTAATTATTTATATTTTTACTAATCTACTCATACAAATATTATAGTAACAATATATATATATATAAGTTTGTTATGAACCGCAATTATTATTTTCACCAATGAAAAATTGTTTTGTACTGCTAATTCGGTATAAACCGCACTTGTCCCGTAAATATATTTCTCTCAGCATGAACCACAATTGAACCGTAATGTACTATCAATTTTTTGTCACGCAGAATTAAATACACCGTTACCATTCGGACCTAAATCGATGTAGTTGTTCATCTGATGTTGTGACTTGCGACGATGATGTAACATATCTAAAAGTTCTTTTATTTTTGAAACTATTTGTTAGCAGATTAGAAGCAACATTTCACTTTCGTCCCTTTGATTTAGAAATTAAAAAATTCAAAATGGAATAGTTTTTTTTTTTGATCAAAAATTGAAGAGTTAAGTACATAGTAGTAGAAAACAATTGTTTTGTTTTGAGATAAAAACATATAGCCATATAATCAGAACATTCATTGAGATGATGTAAAGAAAAACTAAAGAAACATATTCCTCAGCGTCTTGGCTTTCCTTCTCATCGCTGTTTGTATGTTCTAAAAAACTTGTTTTATATTATATTGATAGCTAACCTAAATCATTAAATTCAAATGGCCTTGCTTCACAATTAAAATAATATTTGTTACAATGCTGTAACAAATATAACCAAATTTAACATGCTTGTTAAATATATTTCACTTTTTCCTTTCATTATCGTCACTTCACCTCGTCATAATTGATTATGCTCGACACATCATCCTTAAAAAAGAAAAAATCTAATAGTAACGTCAATACCTTGTCAAAACAGCGCTATATTTTAATGGAAAAAATTGGTGACTAAAAGAATTGAAAACCTAAGATTTACACTCTAAACAAAATAGTAGACGTATCAATGGGCACAAGAGATATGTAGGTTTTTTAATTCAGGAAAAAATACTAACCAACGTTCTGATATGATGCAAGCTCAGAAGGGTTCAGAATGAAGATCAAATGCTTTTTAAGCTATTGAATAAGAAAGTTGGCCTTCGTAAGCCCAGCGATCAGAATAGGCAATAGTGGCGAGAGGAACATCAACATACGGTGTGATTGACCTGAAACAGAATTCCAATCTGTTAGCAAATTCTGTTTTAACCCATTATAAAGAGTGAAATCATTTAAAACACAACTTCCTAGCGTGATGTAAGAAAAAAAAAATCTTATTTAATGTCTCCATCATGACACAGTAATTTTGCCCCCTTCTGGTATATCCTACTTCTAAAAAGCTATCATACCTTTTCAACTTCTCTAATCAGGAGTAAATAACTAAATCACAACATAAACACAAACAGAGAACTCAAGTAAACCCAAAAGGGATAACAAAATCCAAACTTTCCGTTTCCCATACTGTTGCAGAAGTAAATCAAACAAAAGATACGATAATGAGAGATGGTGAGACAGTGGATAAATCTCACATCGTAATTAATAACCTTTTACTATGAACAATCCGAAGTATGTACAACCCAATTCTCACGTTTTTTCAAAGTTTAAAGAAAAAAATCTTTCTTCATTAAAACATAATTTTTCATATGAAAATTTAGGAGATATTTATATCCACATGGCTTAATATCTAATTATCATGTGGTTACATAACTTTCCTAATTTATGAATCAACAAAAATTAAAGGTGAGAAATATGAAGTTTTTCAGGAGGAATAATGAAATTTTAAGATGCTACCAGACAAAACGGAATAAAATCAAAACTGTGAAAAAGTGTGACTTGTGAGAATAAAGAATCGCAACCAAAACCGACTGCGTGTCGCTAGTCAGAAGTGAGTCTACGACGAGGTTTGGACAAAAGGAATCACAATTCACGAAAACTAATACAACTTTCAGAAGAGGGAATAACACCACTTTTTGTTTCATGGTTGTTTACGTTTAGGTATATAAATCAGTATGAAGAGGCACAATTAAAGGTGGTGAAAAATGAGAATAAAAAGAGGCGATGCTTCACATAAGACGTGAACAAAAGGTTGCAATTGAAAGACACATCTTTTGGTTTAGTAGAAAGAGGTGATGCTTCACATAAACGTGAACAAAAGGTTGCGATTGAAAGACACATTCTTGGTTTAGTGACTTTTAGCAAACATAAAAAATCACAGCCGCTGGATAAAGATAAAGACTAACCTCAACTGTTGGATTAGAAAGATGACAAAAAATATTAACATTTGATCGTCAAGACATAAAAGAAAGTGTTATTAATGGAGAATTGAGATGCAGTTATGTATTTATGAGTATAGTAAACCGGATGTTAAGGAAAACTTAAAATGAAGAAAAGATTCGTGATTTACGCAAGACGAATATAATAAAATTTGGTGTGAATTGGTCAGCTCAGCTGGTGGGACATCACCATCGCATAATTAAGGGTTGTCTACTATTGCGGATTTGTTACCAGTAGTACTTACCAGTTACCATTACTGTGATCAAATTCATATACCAATTGGGATGGCCAGACTAAAATTTTCGAATTTTCTAGTGTTTTCGTTGTGTCAGTCACTAAATTTCTCGAGTTTATTGATACAATTCCAATACCAGTGGATGAAACAATTCTTCTCTACTAAGTTTTATTTTCTTTTCTTTTCTTTTAACACAATTTCTTACTCTATCTACATTAGAGGTGCGCAGGAGAGGATAAGAGTATTAGTTAAAAACTCAGTATTAGTTAATAAAGGATAAGTATTCTTTTCTTTTCTTCTAACACAATTTCTTACTCTATCTACATTAGATTGCACATTTTTGCATGTGTATGTGTTTCTTCTAATTTGGATATCCTCTCCTGCGCACTTATTATGAATGTTAGATATACAAGCATGTGTTCTGGTAAACTCTTAACAGCTGAGAAATTGTAAAATACGCAAATAATAAAAGACCCTCTCGTGATAACCCAAAATATAAATTGTCTCTGCAGGAACATATTATTTTGATACCAAAAACACTCAATATTAATTACTTTTTAGAGTCTTCACAACATAGTTTTGGATATGGACCACTTATCTAAGAGAATTTCTCTAACCAAAATTATGTTTTGATTTACATATAAAAAGGAAAATAATAGACTGGACCGTTTAATCATTTATGATTGAACTCTTATTTAGGACTCAACAAGACTCACGTGAGACGGTGAGAGTGACTCCTCAGGCAAACAGCCAAAAAAACGGCACTGGTTTTAGTGACGGAGCCTTGAAACGGCACAAAGTTCCATCTCCTTTCGTAATATCTCGAAACGATAAAGACCGTCCGATAGAAGCTTAATGGGCCCCATCTTATTATATAACGCTTCATATTGTTGTATCTACGTGTACCGTAACACAGCTGAACTCTCAACCTTTTTTTTGTTTTTTTTTTTGTCTATAAAATAAGATGAGAAGCAACCGTTAAACTCTGTTTCAGAATTCAGAGTCCCTCCACTTTGTTTTTCCCGAAATCTCCACCTGACTCTACTCAGCACTGAGAAAGACGAAGAGATCAAAGGAATCGAGAAATCAGGATAGAAAAACTAGGGTTTCGATGATGCAGGTGTGGCGTGACTGTTGTAGGGGATGTAAGAAGGCCACTGTTGTCACTGATCACGTTGCGAGAAGGACAAGATGTTCCCATTGTGGTCTTGAGATTAAATATCACTCTGTCGAAGATGGTGTCGATGTTACAGAGAAAGATACTGTTCGTCGTCTCAGTGATCCGATAAGCAATAGTGGTCTGTCCATTGTCACCACCAGGTCCACCACCGATCCCGCGAATGGTTCCTTTGTTGATTTCTTGTCCCCTAATCTTGAAGATTCGTTCAAACCAGTCTCTACCGTAGAAACCGAGCTGAAGAATGCTCCCTCCGATGGTTTCTTGTCCCTTACTCTTGGAAATACTCAGAAACCCGAGATGAATACTGCTTCTTCCGATGAATATTCGCTGAAACCTGGCTTTGATACAGGCTCTATCGTTACCACCGAGCTAAAGAATGATTCCTCCGATGATTTATTGTCCTTTAATCTTGGAAATTCTCAGAATCCCGAGACGATTACTGCTTCTTCCGGTGAATTCTTTATTAGGTAGACCCTAACAACGTCACAAGCGGGATCAGGTGAGAAGAGAAGAGAAGAAGATTAGGTTAAGGAAGTAGGAGGCGAAAGGAAAACTTTGTTATTATTTTATTCCATAAGCCAAAACCCTTCTCGGGATTCACAGTTTAATACAATATTAAT
>NC_025690.1:17776639-17801342 GCF_000633955.1 Camelina sativa | reverse complement strand
CCCCCCCCCCACTTAGCCACCATTCACCTCCATCTTCTTCTCCCATTGTCTTGCTCTTCTCCCTTTTGTTCTCAACTTCTTCTTCATGAATGCAATTGGTATCCTCAGCCTATCAATACTCCCCCGCAGCAAAGCGACCTTGTCCTCAAGGTCAAAGTCCGGAAATTGTTGCATGAGATTAGTGAGCGTCTCCCATGTTGATTCCAGAGCTGGTAACCCTTTCCATTGGACTAAGACCTCAGCATTCGAACCATTTGTAGCTCTGCGAACATCTAATAACGCTTCTGGTTCTGTTGCCCATTCCAAGTTGTGGTTGAGGATGGGTGGTAGAGCTTGCGGAGTGCACGAACTAGGCACCGTCAACTTCAGCTGGGATACGTGAAAGACCGGATGCACGTTACTGTGAGCAGGCAGTTCCAATTTATATGCGACCCTGCCAATCTTCTCCACAATCTGATACAGACCGAAATACCTCTGTGCTAACTTCTCATTCCTCCTTTGCACTAGAGAGCTTTGACGGTACGGCCTGAGTTTCAGATAGACCCAGTCTCCTACCTTGAGCTCAACATTACGGCGATGCTTGTTGGCTTCCTTCTGCATTCTGAACTGTGCCAGCTCCATATTTTCCCTCAGTTCTACCAACAGTCTGTCCCTATCCTTCAGCAATTCCTCCACTGCTGCATTTGCTGCAGGTGTGTCCCCATAACGTAAGAGTTTGGGAGGATCCCTTCTTTAGACTGCAGCGAACGGGGTCGTCTTAATGGTTGAATGATATGAAGTGTTATACCAGTATTCTGCCCAGGATAACCATTGTGCCCAAGAAGACGGTCGACGGCTAGCAAAGCATCTCAAGTACGTCTCCAAACAGCGGTTCACCACTTCTGTTTGGCCGTCTGTTTGTGGATGGTATGTTGTGCTTCGCTTTTAGTTAGTCCCCTGCAACTTGAACAGTTCATACCAGAAATTACTCAGAAAAATTCGATCCCTATCCGACACCATCGATTCTGGGAATCCATGCAGCTTAACCACCTCCCGAATAAAAGCTTCAGCCACTGTTTTGGCGGTATACGAATGCTTCAACCCGATGAAATGGCTGTATTTACTCAGGCGATCCACCACAACTAGCACGGAGTTAAAACCTTTCGAGTTTGGCAATCCTTCCACGAAATCAAGGCTGATATCTGACCAAATCTGTTGAGGGATTGGTAGAGGAGACAGTAGACCCGCGGGTGAGAGTGTTGAGTATTTGTTCTCCTAACAAACCTGGCAACTGGTGACAAATTGCAACACATCCTTGCGCATTCCCCTCCAAGTAACTTCTGATATCAACCTCTTATAAGTCTTGAGAGCTCCTTCATGCCCTCCTACTTTACTAGCATGAAATTGCTCCAAGAGCTTTGGAATGAAGGGAGATCCTCGGGGTATAACCAAACTACCCTGTCTCAGAAGCATTCCTTTCTCTAAACTGTAATCTGGAATAGCAATACCTTGTTCCAGCTTGGCCATTATTGGACCCAGTTCTGCATCTGCCTGAACCTGAACCCTGAGTTCCTCCTTATCCAAATTTACCGGAGCTGCGAGTGACAATTGCATTAATTCCTCAATGACTGGGCGTCGTGATAGAGCATCCGCCACTTTGTTCTCCACTCCCGGTTTGTACTCGATCCTGTAGTTCAGTCCTATCAGTTTCGAGGCCCATCGTTATTGAACCGTGGACACTGACTTTTGATCCAGCAAGTGTCGCAAGCTGCTCTGGTCAGTCTTGATCACGAACTCCATACCAGTGAGGTAATGCTTCCATTTAGACACAACCTTTACTATAGCCAGCAACTCCCTTTCATATACAGACTTGGTGCGACCTGTAGAAGAGAAAGCTTGACTCAGGAAAGCAATGGGTCTCTTGTTCTGAGATAAGACTGCGCCAATCCCCACCCCTGAAGCATCTGTCTCAACCGTGAACTTCTTCTTGAAATCCGGCAACGCCAACACAGGTATAGTGGTCACTGCTTGCTTGAGGTTGTTGAAGGCGGTTGTAGCTGCTTCTGTCCACGAGAAGTTATTCTTCTTGAGCAACTCTGTCAGAGGACGTGCTATGAGCCCTTAATTCTTGACAAAGCGTCTGTAGTACCCTGTCAGTCCCAAGAATCCTCGCAACTCCGTGATATTCTTAGGTATAGGCCACGACAACATTGCTTGCACCTTCTCTAGGTCAGCCGCTACTCCCTCAGCTGAGATAATGTGCCCCAGATAAGCCACCTCTGTGTTACTGAATGAGCATTTCTTCTCGTTGGCAACGAACTTATGTTGAGGCATTAGCTCCAGTACCAACTCAAGATGCGTCAAGTGCTCCGCAAGGTTTGGGCTATAAATGAGTATGTCGTCGAAGAAGACTAGTACAAACTTACGGAGATAGGGGCGAAACAGATCGTTCATGATGCATTGGAAAGTAGAAGGGGCATTGGTTAAGCCAAAAGGCATAACGAAGAACTCATAATGGCCTTGATGGGTGCGGAAAGCAGTTTTCTCGACGTCTGGACTCTTCATCCAGATCTGGTGGTAACCGGATTTGAGGTCCAGCTTGGAAAAGATTGTTGCACCTTGTAGTTCATCCAACAACTCTTCTATTACTGGGATTGGATAGCGATCAAGTACGGTGGCGTTATTGAGTTCCCTGTAATCCACACAAAACCTCCATCCCCCGTCGCGTTTCTTGACCAATAGCACTGGACTGGAAAACGGACTGACACTGGGTCTTATGATTTGAGATTCCAATATTTCCTGCACTAACCTTTCGATCTCGTTTTTCTGGAAAAAAGAGTACCTATAGGGTCCCAGGTTTATGGGAGACGTACCTTCTAAGTATGATGGCATGCTCTCTGTTCCTGGTTGGAGGCAACTGAGCTGGCATCGCGAACACCTCCTTATAATGAGACACCACACTGTTAACAGCATCGATCTGGTCCGTTTTCTTGTTAGGTTGCCCCTGGTTCTTTAAAAGAGTTGTAAGCTCCAAAAGGTAAGCTACCCCTTTCTTCTTAATGATGCGCTCCATGGAGTTGATGGATACTTGCCCCCTACTCAGATCCGGATCTCCCACAATGGTTACCCACTGTACTCCTATCTTCCAGCTGAGAGTTCGGTTTAACCAGTTGATTCTGGTATCTCCTAAGGTGTCAAGCCACGAATATCCCAAAATGACATCTGTGGAGGTCCCCAGATCAAATACTCTGAACTCACCGACAATCTGGATTCCTTGGATGTTCAGAACCTGACCCGCACATTTGCCTTGTCCCTTCAGGATTTGTCCTCCTGCTACTCTCACACCAAACCTCTTGCTACTAGTCACAGGTAACTGCAACTCCTTTACCACTCTCTCCGAAATGAAATTGCTAGTAGCCCCGGAATCAATGAATACCACCACAGCTTTATGACCAATCTTCCCCATCATTTTCATGGAGTTCTCGTCTGAAAGACCTGACATTGCTCCCAGACAGAGTCACAATCTCCTGGAGTTCTTCCTGATCATCCCCCGTATCTTCCACTTTGAAGAACTCCTCCTCCTCCACTTCCAGACTTTTAAGCTTCTGCTGCTTACAACGATGTCCAGGTACCCATCTATCACCACAATACCTACAAGGGTTTGTTATTTTAGGCTCCCCCGAGGTTACTGCCTTGCGTGTATCACGACTGTAATCTCCGGTTTTCTTGAAGCTAGAGGACTCATTCACAAACTGACCAGTGGATGAATGCCGTTGAGCTACTCGAGCGTGATAGCTTGCTTTCTCATTCTCCTGGCTCTCTATCAACTTAGTGCCATCAACTAGTTTCGTCATGTCTAGTGGACGCATACGCACTACCTGGTCTCTTATGCTACGTTTCAAACCCTTCAGAAACGCTGCCTCTAACACATCATCAGATACGTGAGGTAACTCCACCGCGAGTTCCTCGAAACGTTCCCTGTAATCTTCCACACTCCCCTGTTGTGTGATAGATAACAGGTGGTCCAAGGTAGGCTGACCCCTTCCGGCACCAAATCTACTCTTGAAACGCTCGCAAAAATCCTTCCAGGTGCGAATTCGCAACCTCTCATGTACCCACCTCCACCATGTAACAGCACTGCCTGTCATGTGTGAAACCGCTTGGTTTATCCACTCGGATTCCGGGGTGTTGTTACGCTCAAAACACTTCTCCACGCGAAACAACCAGTCATCCGGGTTCGACCCCTCGTAATAAGGCAACTCGACAAGCTTGTTGTACTCCGAGTACCCACGTGTCATAGAACTACGTGGATCTGGCGGTGGTGTGTTGTAATGCAACTCCGATGGTCGCAACTGGGTCTCGCGCGGGGGTAAAGGCAAAATCCCTTCCCGGTTGACACTCGCCGAACCAATAACCGGTGACAGCACAGTGTGTTGTTGTACCGCCGGTACGGGACTCGAAAACCCTGGGGTAGCCGAATCGATGACCCCATACGTCTGGTTCCAGAGGATCTTTTCAACGGACACCTTGAGAAACTCCAGAATCTTCTCATGGTTGTCGATTCGTTGCTCCAGCGACATTGGTTGAACCGATGTCTCTGTAGCGTTTGATTCGAGTTCAGATTCAACAGCTGGTTTGTGTGGAGCCATCGTCTTACTCAAACAATCGAAAGCACCAAATGTTAGGTAGGCCCTAACAACGTCACAAGCGGGATCAGGTGAGAAGAGAAGAGAAGAAGATTAGGTTAAGGAAGAAGGAGGCGAAAGGAAAACTTTGTTATTATTTTATTCCATAAGCCAAAACCCTTCTCGGGATTCACAGTTTAATACAACATTAATATTATTTGTTTATTAAAACGACAACGCATTGGTAGAGACACAACAATGCTACTAGATTATTCTTGACCCTTCTATTGAACCCCTCTCCTTCAAACAGAGGATTTCCCCCCACTTAGCCACCATTCACTTCCTTCTTCTTCTCCCATTGTCTTGCCCTTCTCCCTTTGGTTCTCAACTTCTTCTTCATGAATGCAATTGTTATCCTCAGCCTATCATTCTTGCTCTCTGATCCCCTCTCCATGGCCACCACCAAGCCGAATAAAGCTTCGTCCGATGGTGTCATCGTCTCCATCTCAGCTATCTCCGATGGGTACGGTTATTTCATTCTTTATATTCTTAGACAAGAACTTATTTCACATGCAGAGAAGTTAAGATGAGCAGAGTTAAATATTGCTTCATCCATTTTTGCAGGTTGGAACTTCCTGCGAGGGTCAAGGTAAAAAATAAGCTTTTTGTTCTGTCTCTGGTAGAATAGTTAGAATACGGATAAGTTTGAATTGGTGTGTTTCTTGATCTGCAGGATCACGCTAATGAGATCTTTAAGGAAGTGGAGAAGTATAACATAGGGAAGGAAAGAAAGGAACGAAACGTCCTTTTTGCTGCTTGTATATACATTGCCTGTCGATACAGTGATAAGACTCGGTCTATGGGGGGTATATATACTTGAAACCTGAAAGATCCTGGTTCCTTTCTTGCTGTAGCTTCTTCCATTGAAGCTGAATCAGCTATTTCAAAACCATTTTTGTTGTAGAAATATCTGTTGTTGCCAATGAAGCCCCTATACCGGATATTACCAAGGCAATTGGGTTCATAGCTGAGAAACTGAATATGGACAAAAATTGGCTGATTAGTATCAAAGCTGTTGACTTTATAGTGAGTTTGTGCATTAAACTTTTGTTGTATCGATCACCTGGTCAATAGCTCTCGTTTACTGACATTTATATTCCTCTGCAGAAGCGGTTTTGTTCTAAACTTGGATTGGATAGCGAAGCTGTTAAAGCTGCTCAAGAAGCTGCGGTAGCTTATGATAATATTACTGATAGGTACATTCATCATTTTAGCAGTTTCATTAGAATTTAGTGGATGAGTAAGCAGATATATGATGTAGCAGCAGACTTTAAAGAAACCATATTTCTACTTATTGCAGCAGTAGGAGTCATGTATCAGTTGCCGCAAGAATCGTATATGCCATTGCTCGACTTTCTTATGAGAAGAAGCTGCTCAAAGGTTACTTCTCCATCTAAATAGCAAGCTCGCTGTAAAGCAAAGTTTGATCAGCTCTTCTCTTTCTCTAACATATTGACACTTGATGAGTTGCAGATCTTAGCGAAGGCACTGGAATTGCAGAAACAACGATAAAAGGAACATACAAGGACTTGAATCTGTCAACAATTACACCAAGGTGGTTTGCCAAGCCATGGGACCTGAAAAACCTCGGCCGTCCTTAGATATCTTCGAAGATACAAGCAATCTCACTCAAAAAAGCATTCGTCTTTCCATTTTCTTTTCCTGAAGGCTTTTACAAAATTCTTCTCATCTCTTGTAGAAAAACATAAGAGTCGTACATATTATACCTCATGATATACGCAACATCAAAGTTACTTTGTTTTCTGACTTTGTCGAAAGAACACAAGATCATTCAGTCTTTTGTTACGTTTTATGGTAAGAGAGGGAGGTCTATGGAACTGAAGGAAAAGAAACTGGCACGGCCCTGAGCGATATGACAAAACATTAATGGTGCAGCTATACACTTTTGCAGGACTTTCACATCTTCTCTGCTTGGTGGAGAGTCCCTGTAAAAGAGGATGAGTATATTGAGTAAGATGTGTAATGGTAAACTTGCTTTCATAGTTCTAGCTAACGAAAGTGCTTACCCCGAGAAGCAAGCCACAAAGCTCGGTTCACCAGGAGAAGACTTCTTGAATCTGCTATTCGGCAAATACACGTCATACACCGCTCTTGCATCACAGATCTGCATATCTCCCAAGAGTTTAGCTACAGTATCCTTGTCTTCAGGACATTCACCGGAAGGAACTGACTCTTCTTGACCACTTGGTGTCTTAAATGCAACATCCTTAGACGTCCAAGAAACCCCATGCCTGCCTAGGATGTAACCAAGACCCTTCAAGTATCTATAAACCTCGTAGTTTTCCCAACAGCAACCGCTTTTTTCATCTGCAACTTTCTCATACAAGTCCTTCAATGGGATCACAACATCATCTTCACTACCTAAGATCTGCAACTCTCCTATTTCACTCAAATACCTGCCACGAGAAGAAGAGAATACGAAAAAGGAACAGACTTCATAATGTGAATTTCAGAAATCTAAGATCCATAAAACTAGTAAAATGTTTAGTTTGCCACATACAGAGACTCTTCAATGAAGCAATATGTCTTTCCACTACGAATGATTCCAGTAGTTGTCCAAAGTTTCCCCCTTTTAACCTCAACTTCAGCCATTCCTAATTCGGTAATCCAACGAGCTTTGGAAGATCCTACTCTACATGTTGCAAACACCAATAGAAAGAGAAACTGAGAGACTTAGCAGTTTATGATGCGGGCAAGTAAAACGAGAAATTAGTCGCGGAGTTTTATTCACCTGAACTGTAACTTGGGCACTGAACCACCAGAATGAAACTCTTCGTCATCATCGTTTGGAAAACCACCAGCTTCGTTTTCGCTCGAAGAGGAAGCTTCCCAGTCTTTTTCCTCCATAAGCAAGCTTCGATGGGGCAATTCGTCGAACAGTTGGTGTACAGTTAAATCTGTCTCTTTAGGTCCTTCTCGTCCTCTTTACCTGTCTCCAATTCTTTGGTTTAGTATTATTGTACCGAAGAAATAAAGAATCAAGACCCAATCCGATCGAAACTGTTCAAACCGCGTACGTTATATCGTCTTTCCAGAGTAAAAAGTTTCAAATCACCACCATTTCCAGTTCCCAGTTCCCATTCTCTCTCCCGAGCTTGAACCCAGCAGCCAAATAGGTCGTGGCCATATGTATAATGTTTTCTCCAATTCTTTGGTTTGAGTTTTATTGTACCGAAGAAATAAGGAATCAATACCCGAACCGGTCGAACCGGTTTAAACCGCATACATTAATTATCGTCTTTTCAGATCAAATGAGAAAAAAAAAGAAAGAGTTAGTAAAAAGTTTCAAATCACACGACGCTTCCCAGTTCCCATTCTCTTTCTCCTTGGGTAGAGCTTGAACCCAGTATCAATGGCGAACGACCAGGAGATGAGTGGATGGACTGATCTTCTCCATTCTTCGACTAAGCTTCTGGAGCAAGCGACTCCTTCGTCTCAGTTTCCTCCTCTTCAGGTCCTTTAACTAACCACTACTCTTTTCGATTCCGACTCTCCATTTGTTTGTAGAAAATATTCGCCGTTGGTTGCTTTAGATTGTAAAATCTGGTTTATAAGCTTCCTTATCGCGTCGCGATTGATTCGTTATGATATGTATGTGTAATTTGTAGAGGAATTTGGATCAATTGGAAACATTGTCGAGGAAACTCAAGGCTAAAACCCTAAGAAACGAAGCTCCGGCACAGTCTATTGCTGCTACTAGGTACTCTCTTCAGCTTCGATTCTTTTCTTTATTCCTAGGTCTTGCGTTAAAGTCCTACAAAGTGAGTCCCGGAGAATTCAAAATTGATGACTCAGTTTGGGCATTAAAGAGTATTGCGGTGCGAGATTGTAGTTAGGTCCGACCAGCTTAACACAGTAGAATCCTCTGGTTGATATTTTTGAAAAAAATTGGGTGGTCTTCCGTTGTTAAAAAGTTCATAAGCGAGAAGCTAGCTATACAACTGAGTGTGATGATTCTGTTACTCTTTTATTTTTTGCTGATTGAATACACAGACTACTTGCACGGGAGGGAATCGATGCAGATCAATTATCTCGTGATCTTCAGTCATTTGAGTTGAAGGTGAGCTTTTTTTCTATTTTCTGTCTCTATCAACTAGCTTATATTGCTTTGTGTTCTAGTAGGTTGTCTTTGGAGTAATGTATAGTTTGGCCACATACGCTTCTAATTTTTTTTTTCTTCTGGATTGTTAAAAAGACGACATTTGAGGATGTATTCCCTGCCGACGCAACAAGTGTTGAAGAATACTTGCAACAGGTTTTCTATATCTAAGTGCTCTTCGAAAATTCCCTATTTTCAGATTACACTACAGATATTCTATATGCCATTATTCTTGTCTCCAGGTTCATGAAATGGCAATGGTATCGGCTATACAGGAGGCTCAAAAAGATAATGTTCGAAGCTTTAACAACTACATGTTGAAAGTTTTGGAGGTCAGTATTTCGTCTATCAAAAATTGTTTTGAATTGATTTCCGTGTTAGTTTCAGCTGTCACATCTTTTACCCTCATACATTTTTCTCCTGTTTCTAATGGTTTTAAAGTTTTTCCTCCTCGTCTTTTGCTTCTCCTCATTATGCTATTACAGACAGAGTCTGGTAAATGATATTAGCATGAGAACGTAATTGTTAAACAGAGGAACATGTTCTTCATCCCTACATATATATGGCATTGTAGTTTGGAAATTCTTGGCGTAGAATCAGTTAGAAGCTGGTTGAGTTGCTTATTGCTAATTAGAAGGATATTAGTTCTCATATATACTTCAATGTCAAATCTGTTTATGGCAGGAGGACTGTAGAAAAGAAAAACGTGACTTTCTTCATAGCCTTAGCAAAATTTCAATGTTACCTAAGACCAAGATGATCGATTCAAGCAGAGGCACTCATGCTGGTTCACTAATGGCTTTGAGTCCTCAAGTATCTTCAAAACCTGGAATGGAACTGGTGTCTATGACTAACAAACCCATTCATGAGAAAAAGTCATATGTCTATGCCGAGGTTGTGAAGAAACTAAACTCTGCAAGAGAACGAGGCTTGCCGTTTAAAGTATGGATTTCCAAAAACCTCCTCGTATATTTACATTGGTGCATTTTGAATGTCGTCCTGTTTGATAATTGCAGATGATAATTGTGCATTTTTTGTTACTGCTCTTAGAGGTCAAGCTAAATTTTAAAAAGAATTTGTACACCCTTCACCTTTTGATGATGAGTGTCTTTTTTCAGCATATTACGTATAACTAGTTGACCTTGTACTCATTTGTTCAGCTCTGTTTCCTACCAACATCTTATTCATGTATTTGTATAGCCTGCAACATCGTTCAATGGTGCATATGAAAGTCTAAGAGTTAATCTGACTCGTGGAAAATCAGTCAACATTCAGAAAATATGGCAACTTATTCAGGTGATCTTTTGATTGGAAGTTTCTTTTTCCAACCAATGGCACCTTAAAGGACTGTTCTTACATTTCCAAGGCCTTAACCAATCTATAAATCAGGCAATGACAGGTGAAGAATCAGAAGTACAACATGGTGTCTCCAAGAGGATGGCCCTCGTGATAGGTGCAAGACGCCATTTGGAATGTGGGCATGGGAAACACATAATGGATACAATTCAAAGTCATCATACACAAGTACTCGTTTCTACCTTGTATTAATTTTGCTTGCAACTGCTATTTACAGAATGCTACATATTGATGCATCTTTTTAATTACTTTCTTAACTTCAAGGATGCTTCCTTGAAAGTATGCCCTTGATCTTTCAGTGAGTTCAAGTGCGTTAATAGTCAGAACATGTTTCCTTTTTTTCGTATCTTGTTCTAGGCTGCTCTAGGTGGATCGGTTGGAAATTTGCAAAGTATTCGTGCTTTTCTTCGGGTTAGTGCCACAGATTTAAAAAAGCTTAACACTAAACAGATATATACACAGGAATATTATTTTGTGGCAGTCAAATACATTGGGTTGTTTGCATTTCTTGATTCTTTTTCAATACTTTGCAGATTCGTCTGAGAGATTATGGGCTTTTAGATTTTGATTCAGGCGATGCTCATAGGCAACCACCATTTGATACTACTTGGCAGCAGGTTTCACATATTTTCGCTTACGCTTTAAATTTTCACTTTGTGCTCAACAATTAACATAATATTTTCATTGCTGTTCCCCAAGTTTCTTAAAAGTAAGAGATTGATGAAATATACCGTTCTGATTACAGATATATTTTTGTTTGAGAACTGGTTATTATGAGGAAGCTAGAGAAATTGCCCAATCATCCCGTTCATCTCAGCAACAGTTTGCTCCTCTGGTATATTTTCTCACCTTAAAACCTACATTTAAGTTTTGGAGTTGCCTTTTTGATTTCCCTTTTTTTGGGCAGCTTACCGAGTGGATTACCGCGGGTGGTACTGTGGCTGCACATACCGCCGCTATTGCTTCTGAAGAATGTGAGAGGTTGTTGAGGTTGGGCCAGACAACATATGACAAGAAGAAGCTCCTACTCTACACTATAATATCTGGTTCCCGACGGCAAATTGATCGAATCGTGAGGGATTTTTCGACGCTCTTTAACACAATAGAAGATTTTCTTTGGTTCAAACTATCATGCGTACGTGACGTAGCTGGTGGATGTTCATCTGTGGTCTTGAATGATGGGCTAGTGCCTTACAGTTTGGATGATCTTCAGGCTTATCTTAATAAATTTGAGCCATCTTATTACACTAAGAATGGCAAAGACCCTCTGGTATACCCATATGTTTTGCTTCTCAGCATTCAGTTACTACCAGTGATTATGTACATGTCCAAAGAAGCAGGAGATGAAGGGTATAACATTGATGCTGTCCATATAGCTATTTCGCTAGTGGACCATTCCGTGCTATCTGAAGGATCTGGGACTGGGCACAAACTAAGCGTGATGGATGCTAATGCTGAGGCATCTAGCATGATTAGGCAATATGGGACGATGTTTTTACATCATGATGATCTGAAAACGACGCTGGAATACTATGCACAAGCTGCCATTGCAGTAGGTGGGGGGCGAGAAGCTTGGTCTGGAAGAAGTAACGTGGATCAACAAAGGCAAAGGAACATGATGTTGAAGCAACTACTGACTGAGATCTTGTTACGAGAGGGTGGTATTTGCTTATTGCTTGGTGCTAGAGGTTCCGGTGAAGAAGGCGAGCTTGGAAGATTTCTGCCGGATATTAGATTGAGGCAGCAGTTCTTGATTGAAGCTGCGCTTCAGTGTCAAGAAGCTGGATTATATGACGAAGTAAGTAGTTGTTTATGTCCTTCGTGATCACACACTAATAACTTAAAACATGCTTCAGCTAACTGTCCATTGGTTTCTTGTTTAAGTGAAGTGATTTCACATACCAAAATTTAGTTAATTTGACCATGTTTCAGTTTCTTAACTGTTTGTTATCGAATGCAGGCGATAGAAATACAGAAGAGAGTTGGTGCGTATTCGTCTGCCTTGGAAACGGTAAACAAGTGTCTATCCGAAGCCATTTGCTCCCTTGTCCGTGGAAGGTCACATGGTGAAAGCCAAGCAGCGGGGCTTGTTCTCTCAGGCAATGATATTCTCAATACTTACAAATATCACCCTGAAGCCAGGTAAATTGCAGACTCTAATGGATTCATTCAGCTACTTCTCTTAGTTGTGTAGTTGTTGAATATGGAGTTTCTTACTAGAAGTGTCACACACTTGTGTATACTACAGTATCCAGGGAAGTGATCAAGTCATGGAGCAAGAAACAATACTAAGAGAGCTTGAGGCAATACTGTCAATCCACAAGTTAGCCAGACTAGGCAATCATCTAAATGCCATAAGAGAAGTCGCGAAACTTCCATTCCTACATCTCGATCCAAGACTACCTGACACCACCCCAAACGAGTTTCAGAGATCATCCTCTTACTTTCAGACTTGTGTCCCTGATTTACTCAAGGTTGCTCTGACGTGTTTGGATAACGTAGCTGACACTGATGGATCGATGAGGAGTATGAGATCTAAGGTACACATTGACAAAATTCATAATCAGGCACTTGTAAGATCAGGAGAGATCAGGACAGTTATAATTTATATAAATTATGAATTTCTTTTGCAGATTGCTGGATTTCTTGCAAGCAACACACAGCGGAACTGGCCCCGAGACTTGTATGAGAAGGTTGGTCGAAGCTTTTGAACCTAAGAAAACTTGAACACTATTCTGAGGAAGGTCCCGTAAGAAGCTTTTGAACCCAGTTTTGTTACTCTACCTTAGAACGAAGGATATGTTTTCTTGGTTCTAACAGGCATCGTTAATAAAACCCAAAACTTAATTCAGAGATATAATCACACAAAATCCAAGGATCGTATGTTAGGTTCTCTAAAGCATTATATAATAAATCCAAAACAATAACAAAAACATATATCAGTTCTGACTCGAGAAGGCATTGACATGAAAATGTTTATATAAGCTGACCCATTTGTGTGCCTCAATCATTCTTGGTGCTAGGCTTCAGCCGTCTCAAATCTCCGCATCATATCACAATGAGGTGTTTCACGAACAAATCCCCATTGTTTCCTCTGCATCTCATACCTACAATTCTGACTAAGTATAGACACATAATCTCTCTCAACTTGTTCTTCCAAAACATGCCGATCATTGCTATCACGTGGGTAATCCTGCTCGAATTTAGACGATCTCACAAAGTAATTAACACCTCTCTGTGTAGTGAACTTGTAATGGTAAGGGTACGTTGCAGAGAGTGAGTAAACAGGTTGAGAAGAAGGCAAGAAGTTGAGCAGGAGTATGAACACAACAGGAAGTAGCTGGAGAAGTATACGACCATTAAAACCTGCCTCAGGAGCTTGATTGTTATTATTAGCTGCTCTTTGACGAGTAGCTCCGAAGTTGAATGATCGGAATTGAGTAGCGGCAGGAGGCATTCCACCACCACCGAATCCTCCTCCACCGAAGAAGGTTCTGAAAATCTCATTGGGATCGAACTCGTCTTCGTAATAGTATCCACCACCGTTGAATCCGTTGCTTCTAGCAGATCGACGTGGTTGGTAGATAGGTTCATCCGAACCACTAACATCGTATTTTTTCCTAGCGTCCTCGTTGCTTAAGCACTGAAACGCCTTGGAGACGGATTTGAAAGCTTCTTCAGAACCAGGAGCTGGGTTCTTATCAGGATGAACTTTCAAAGAGAGCTTCCGATAAGCTTTCCTAACATCATCAACTGAGCAGCTGGATTCAAGACCTAAGATCTCGTAATAATCCTTTTTAGATTTAATCTTTCTCACGATAGAGATCTGTTCTTCAGTGTAGGACATGGAAGAAGACGATGACGTCGTTGACGATCCACGTTGACGTAACGAAGGCCGATCTGAAGAATCCTTGGCGGTTGCAGCAGATCCAGGAGGTTTTGCAGATCCTGTTTCGTCTGATTTGTTGTTAAGCTCGGAGACGAGATCATCGATAGGGAGATTAGGATCAAGACGACGAGCTTTAGCAAGGAATTTTAAAGCGCGAGGCCTATCTCCAGCTTCCATAGCATTTTTGCAGATTTTCAAACACTTCAACGCGTCGTCTTTGTTTCCATCCATGTTGATGTTTCTGCCCTAGATGATGATGAAACAAAGAGAATCAGGAGGAGTGAAAATACCTAGTGTTGTTGTTGAAGAAGAAGCAATTCTCGATCATGAGACTATTCGAGCGAGAGACAGAGGGAGAGAGAGAGAGATAAAGTGAACCCCTTTGGAAGTTAGGGTTTCTCCTCACCGATCGGATTTTTTCAGATTGGGATATTTGTGGAAGAAGAATTTTTAAGACGACTCTAAAAACACGATTTGCTGTTTGAGATAAAGACGAGACAAATCCCAAGCTGAATCTGAGATTAGCGTACCATTGTCGGTACAAGGGAAGGTACCCGATAAATTTCAATCAGTTCCGGTTACTGAGAATTCAAAATAATTTGGTCTGGTTTCTTCCGGTTACAAACTTATTTAAGTGTATCATTGAACCGGTCCAGTTCAGTAGAAGTTTAGTGTTTGATGTTAGGTACAGAGGTAAGGCCTAATTTTACTGCTCAAACTATTAAGAAATCTGAGGGATGTGTTTTGCAATTACAACCAAAGGTCTGATTTATGCTTGTTCTTGATTACTTAGCCAATAATATATATTTTCTTCATCCAATGCATCTTTCAAAATTCCGAGGCATTAAGCAAAATGTTTCTCTTTAGAAAATTTATGTTCTATAGTCATATACGCTGCTGGTTTTTGTGAGAAGACAATTTTTTAAAGATATATATGGAAACTGTCAAGAGAAGTGTCTGCTGCTCTACCATTAAATTAATAAATTGTCATTTTAGTTCTTCTTTCTTCTAGCTACTTCTAAGTTCTACAATCTACCTATGGATCCCATAACTGGAAGATGCATTGAAGTACTACTTAACATCAGTGGGCCTATCAAAGTCACCCTTTTGTACTAATGTAAACAAGAAGGAGCAAGATTAGTACTACAGTACACAAGCTTGACAGTCTTTAAACGCTGTGAATTAATTACTCCATGTGCTCTTTTTCTTCTTCTCAGACTTTTTTCTTGTTTTGTTTTCTGCCATCGTAATGGGGTTCAAAATGATCATAATCTTTTGAGAGAATTTATTGTCATGACAAAGATTGGGTTAGTAAGATTGTATGATCTTTGATTAGTTTGTGTGGCAACATCTGAGATCTTTATATTATATGGTTATGAGATATGGTTTCCAAAGCAACAGAATTTGTAGAATATTTGTCCATGGCGTGCTTCTTGATTGTGTCAACTGTCAAATGTTGTGTTGTATGTGCTTGACCAGTTTGCTTAAAGACTTAACAAACTACATATCCTGATTAGCTTTTGTGAAATTAAGTTGTACTCGGGAGGGGGTTCTGCATCTGGCCAGGCGCAGTCTTAATATCATATTATAAAAATAAATAAAACCCAAAAACTTGTTACCATTTTGTGTGCTAAATAAGACCTGCTAGGCTGCTGCTACTATTTTTTTTGTTGTTAAATAAAGTATTTTGCACCTCATTAAGAGAAACTGGGTCAAACATGGGTGACAAGCCAATAAACAGCTAGGACTTCCATAATTTATTGAATGCATTTTTCTGACTATTGAGCTAACCTTTTTCTTACATTAATAATTTAAGTTCACATCATATAACGTCATATATAATGTACATATAAGTGACCAGTTTTTCTGAATTATCTATAGTTTTTAATATTAAGAGCAGCTTGATTGTTCTCAGGTTTAAAAGGTCTGTCTATTACTCTGTATGGATCTGATCAACATGTTATTTGATTTTTGGTCAACTTTGTTAAAACGCATTTACACATAAAGCTAGGTTTAGTGCTAGCAAAATGGTCAATTTTTATTTATGAAATTTGCACACAGAGAAACAAAAAAAAGTCTTTGATTTTTTTTTGGTGAACAAAGGTGTGCATATTAATATTGTAAAGAATTGAAAAAGGGGTAAAAGAGAGAAAAAGAAAATATAATAGTATTAGAAGCAGCGCAGCCTCATAAAGGTGGGCGATACCTTAAAAACAGAGCAAGTTGGGATGGGCATATGCTATTTGTGTCCACGCACCATCCATTTACTTTATCATTTAGTGTTTGTTATTAATGAACTTATTTTCGCCTAACTATATAAAAAAAGGGTATGAGATTTATCTCTTATATAAGTTTTACAGTAATTTTTTAAGATTAAGAGTCATCTAATACTAGTAATTGAAACCTATACTTGTAAGATTAGCATATAAATTAAGAGAACATAAAGAAGACAAAAATGGTAGCTAAATCAACATGCTAAAAATAGCGTTTTTCTATTGGAAGATGGATCTGTTCAACTCTGAGATTTTACTATATTTACAATTTATTTTGTAAGTAAATGTCACATGTGATTTTGTATAAATTTATTATATATAAAAAAAAAAAACTGTTACAACAAAAACTAATACAGTACATTCGAAACCCACGAAAAGGGGACGCAAAGCTTTTTCTTCAAAATTGGACTGCGTCAAAAATTAAAAATAATGGATACGAAAAGGAGACCCGGCCCGGAAACCCGAGTAAAACCGGGTTTGGAGTTTTGGACACTCAATAAAAATGCTCAACACTCGCAACAAACTCCCACGTTGCCCCATAGAGAGAGATTTAGCATAAAGAATAGGGAGGAAGAAGAAGGAGCCCTTCACACTCTCTTCTCTCTCTCTGTTTTAGAGGAAAAAGTAAACGGAGAGAGTTTTTTTTTTTTTTGTTGATAGAGAAAAAGAAACGGAAGGATGTCTAATCTCTTAAAGGATTTCGAGGTGGAAGCTAAGAATCCGTCGCTAGAAGCTCGTCAGCGATGGAGGTCCTCCGTCGGACTCGTCAAAAATCGAGCTCGTCGTTTTCGTATGATCAGTAATCTCGAGAAACTCGCTGAGAATGAGAAGAAGAGATGCCAGATCCAGGTCTGTTCACCCGTCCTTCTCCTTCCTCGATTTTATGTAGATGCACTTGCGATTTCTGTGTCTCGCTTCCTGATTTTTTTATTTTTTTTTGGCCATGATCTAGATTTTTTTTGGAGAATGTTTCGTTTCCGAGAAAATGTTTTGGTTTCCGAGAAAATGCCTTGCGATCGTTTTTTTTTTTTTTTTTGGTTGTTAATGTTTTTCAGTAGTAAATATTTACTCATATTGGGACTACAGTTTTTCATGTTTCCTTTTACGCTATCAGATCACGATCCGTTATATACATATGTAAAAAATAAATTAAACTATAACGATGATGATCCTTCGGTTTAGGTTTTGATGATTCTTCCGTTCGATGATGTTTTTGGTTGCTTTTCTTGTTTAATAGATCTTTTTTTTTTTTTACTTGATTCTTCATTGTTTTTCGCGATTAGCCTTAGCGATCCAAAAGACTCGTTCAGTCGTTCTAGTTATACATTGTGAACTTATCCTTTTTTTTTTCTTTTTTTTTTTTTTATAATTCTGAACCGAGAAATTATAGTTACCTCATTCCAATATAATTTTTGAGTCAACCAAAAAAAACAAAATATGACGCGTAAATTAGAATTTAGCTTGAGACTTTTATAAGATTGATTTTGGGAATATTGAAATATATACAACTACTACTACTGATTATGATCGTAATGTGTAACGGATGAGTTATTTATTATGGCTATTCATATACTATTTGCCTACCCAACATTGACATAATTGTCCATGTCATGCTTTCGTGTCGTCTCCAATATATAATCAAACTTTACCTTAGCATATTCCCATCACTGCACCTTTTTTTTTCTGAAAAGCTCAAAGGATAATTAAGAATCCATTTTGTGGACGTTAAAACTAACTAAAGTGACGTTAAGAAAGATCTGGTCTCTAATATTCATATAGTTGTTGACTTTTTTTTTTTTTGGGTATTGACTATTGAGCATTCTCTTTTGTTGACTTGTTGTGCAATTACCTACCTTAGCTTTTGTGAAGTTTCTTGGAAATTTCGTGTGAGCGGATCCATATCATATTTCTGAAACAGACATCGACTTTATTTGTCCACTTGCGTCAATTTTATAAAGAATCAATTTTGGGATCTCTTTGAATTTTGAAGTCGTTTGGTTCCTTTCTTCTCTGTTTTGGTCATTATTTTTTTTTCTTCTTTCCTAGTATTGAATAAGAGACATTAGGCTGTTTGACTATTATGACTGACAGATGACTATTGAGCTAACTAAAATAAAATCATGCCTGTTTGAACTCTACTTTCAAAACGTGATTTGTGATGCAAAGACATTATCAATTTCACCAAGTTTTAAAGATTAAAAAAAAAGCAATTTTAGGTACATTACATTAGCTCCGTTTGAATCTTTGTTGGATCTCTGTAACTTTTGACATATATAACAGCAATTAGCTGGTGTTAGAGTAAAGAATATACCCTCTGCTGCATAAAAAGCATAATGCAGAGGATTCAACAAATTAAAATTTTTGTAGCGGTTGGCATGTCTTGGTGCTGTTATTTAACCTAGAAGATAGCAATGACTGTTAGTTCTTTCTTGTAGCGACTAATGATTTAGTTGTTGTTAGTGTTCTTCTATAAGCTCACTTTTTCCTTGTTTCATAAACAGGAAAAGATACGGGTTGCCTTCTACGTTCAAAAGGCAGCTCTTCAGTTCATTGATGGTAAGATATGCATTGTTTGAGTTTCAGAGATGCATGATTTGCAACATTTGGTGGGCGACTGGGTTTGATTTTTAATCTTCTCATTGTGTATTTCTTCAGCTGGTGCCCGCCGCGAATATAAGCTCACTGATGAGGTAAAAAAAGCAGGGTTTTATGTTGAAGCAGATGAGCTTGCTTCTATGGTTCGCAATCATGACACAAAAAGCCTGACGACCAGCGGAGGACCTCAAGGAATTGCTCAGAAAGTGTCTGTATCTCTCACTGAAGGTGTCCGTTCGAGTGAACTACCCATCAGAGAAAAAATCTATGGAGAAAACCGTTATACTGAGAAACCAGCCAGATCATTTTTAATGTTTGTTTGGGAGGCGCTTCAAGATATAACCCTCATCATCCTTATGGTCTGCGCTGTAGTATCGATAGGAGTGGGAGTTGCCACAGAAGGATTTCCAAAGGGCATGTATGATGGGACAGGGATCTTGCTAAGTATAATATTGGTGGTCATGGTTACTGCTATCAGTGACTACAAGCAATCTTTGCAGTTCAGAGATTTGGATCGAGAGAAAAAGAAGATTATTATTCAAGTCACCAGGGACGGGAGCAGACAAGAGGTCTCCATCCATGAATTGGTTGTTGGAGATGTGGTTCATTTGTCTATTGGGGATCAAGTTCCAGCTGATGGGGTTTTCATATCTGGATACAATCTAGAGATAGACGAGTCAAGCTTATCGGGCGAGAGTGAACCATCACGTGTGAATAAAGAGAAGCCGTTTCTACTTTCAGGAACCAAAGTCCAAAATGGCTCTGCGAAAATGCTGGTTACAACCGTTGGTATGAGGACTGAGTGGGGAAAGTTGATGGATACTCTCAGTGAAGGTGGAGAGGATGAGACCCCTCTGCAGGTGAAACTAAACGGGGTTGCAACAATCATAGGTAAGATTGGTTTAGGCTTTGCAGTTCTTACGTTTGTGGTGTTGTGCATAAGGTTTGTTGTGGAGAAAGCCACGGCTGGTAGCATCACTGAGTGGTCTTCTGAAGATGCACTAACATTGCTTGACTACTTTGCAATTGCTGTTACCATTATAGTCGTTGCTGTACCTGAAGGGTTACCTTTGGCTGTGACCTTAAGTCTAGCATTTGCTATGAAAAAGTTAATGAGTGACAGGGCACTTGTGAGGCATCTGGCTGCATGTGAGACGATGGGTTCTTCAACCTGCATCTGCACGGATAAAACAGGGACTTTAACCACTAACCACATGGTAGTCAACAAAGTTTGGATATGTGAAAATATCAAGGAGAGGCAAGAGGAAAACTTCCAGTTGAACCTATCCGAACAAGTTAAGAATATCCTTATACAGGCCATATTTCAGAACACTGGTTCTGAAGTCGTTAAGGATAAGGAAGGAAAAACTCAGATCCTTGGTTCACCTACTGAAAGGGCGATACTGGAATTTGGTTTGCTTTTGGGTGGTGATGTTGACACGCAACGCCGAGAACATAAGATACTCAAGATCGAGCCTTTCAACTCAGACAAGAAGAAAATGTCTGTTCTTACATCTCATTCTGGTGGTAAAGTACGTGCTTTCTGCAAAGGTGCATCTGAAATAGTCTTGAAAATGTGCGAGAAGGTTGTGGATTCAAACGGAGAATCTATTCCTTTATCTGAAGAAAAGATTGCAAGTATCTCTGATGTCATAGAGGGGTTTGCTTCAGAGGCGCTGAGGACTCTCTGCTTAGTTTACACGGATCTTGATCAAGCTCCCAGTGGGGATCTTCCTGATGGTGGCTACACATTGGTTGCAGTTGTTGGAATCAAGGACCCGGTTCGCCCTGGTGTTAGGGAAGCCGTTCAGACTTGTCAAGCTGCTGGAATCACTGTTCGTATGGTCACTGGTGATAACCTAAGCACAGCCAAAGCTATTGCAAAGGAATGTGGTATACTTACAGCTGGAGGTGTAGCTATAGAAGGTTCACAATTTCGCAATTTGCCTGCACATGAAATGAGGGCCATTTTACCCAAAATTCAGGTTCTGATTTAGATTAATATAATGGATTCTTAACTCTCCCACACGTCTCTTGAAATTTTTTAAAGCGTTTTATAATATTCTTACTAAATGATTTCAGGTGATGGCTCGGTCTTTGCCATTGGACAAACATACATTAGTCAACAACTTGAGGAAAATGGGAGAGGTAGTTGCAGTTACTGGGGATGGAACAAATGATGCTCCTGCATTGCATGAGGCTGACATTGGACTTGCCATGGGAATAGCTGGAACAGAGGTCAGCCGTTGGTTCTTCTCTGTTACTGAGTTATGATATCATTGGTAAATCGATATATTATAATGTTCTGTAAGTTAAACTCCCGGGTATAAACAGGTTGCGAAAGAGAATGCTGATGTAATCATAATGGACGACAACTTTGCAACGATAGTGAATGTGGCGAAATGGGGACGGGCTGTATACATAAACATCCAGAAGTTTGTTCAGTTCCAGCTAACTGTTAATGTTGTTGCTCTGATCATCAACTTTGTCTCTGCTTGCATCACCGGTAAGTAAAAATAAACACACACACAATTTCCACCAATGAGGAAAAATCTCACCTATTATTGTTTTACACCTTTCCAGGATCTGCACCACTCACTGCGGTGCAGCTACTTTGGGTCAACATGATCATGGACACACTCGGCGCGTTGGCACTAGCAACTGAACCTCCCAATGAAGGTTTAATGAAACGCCAACCAATAGCTAGAACTGCTAGCTTCATCACCAGAGCAATGTGGAGAAACATCATTGGTCAAAGCATTTATCAATTAATCGTCCTCGGCATCCTCAACTTTGCTGGCAAACAAATACTCAACCTCAACGGCCCAGACTCAACAGCTGTTCTTAACACCATCATCTTCAACTCCTTCGTCTTTTGTCAGGTGAACTAAATTCACCATGAAAACCAAATAAACATAGTGTTTCTGAAATTATTGAACACTAATGATTTGCACAAAAACAGGTGTTTAACGAGGTAAACAGCCGAGAGATAGAGAAGATAAACGTGTTTAAAGGAATGTTCAACAGTTGGGTGTTTGTTGCTGTAATGACTGCAACAGTTGGATTCCAAGTGATCATTGTTGAGTTCCTGGGAGCATTTGCAAGCACTGTGCCATTGAGCTGGCAACATTGGCTACTTTGCATATTGCTTGGTTCCGTAAGCATGATTCTAGCCGTTGGTCTTAAATGCATACCAGTTGAGTCGAACCGCCACCATGATGGTTATGAGCTGCTTCCTTCTGGTCCATCTGACTCCGCCTAACCTACTTTCTAGTAATTGCTACGTCCATTTTATATTTGATTTTATTTTTCAGTTCCGGGCTAATGATCTGATCTCAATTTGTATAAAATCGTTGCTGGATTTTTTTCTTTTTCTCTATTTTGGGTGTGGTTTTGATTTTTTTCTATTTTGAGTTTCCACTTGACCCAATCTTTTGGTTTCTGAAAAGATCTTAAAATCGCATTTTTGACTTGATTACAAATCACATGTTTGATCAATTCAATCAAACAAGCCGATCTCTGGTAACCTTCTCAAGGTAACATTTAGTAAAGCCTCAGAAACATAAGTCGAAACAAAAGCAATAAAGAAACGCTTTCATCAAATTGTCGATTGGTGTTGCGCATCATCATCAGGTTATTGGCTTAATGGATTCAAAATCCAAACAAAAGATCAGAGAAGAAAAGGCAAATTCTTAATACCTGAAATAGAGGCTCTTAAGATTTTGGTCACAAACAGACTGAAGGATCAAAGCATTATTGCATATGAACATGTTTTCCATGGAGATGATTTTAGACTTTGCTTCTCAGAGCCAGGCATGGGTAATGGCTACTAATCAGTGCCTCATTAAATCTAACTCAAAAGGCAAAATCCAATAAAGAAGAGGCAGCAATAAAATCTAGGCCTGATGATGGGTTGGCAGATTCTGAGATATCAGCAACGTGACTCAAAATGAGCTCAAGAAAGACTATGATACTAGAGAGTGTAGGCCTTAATGTTTCATGTTCATAACAGAAACACAGCTAGCTCATTTCTAATATGGAGTAAGCTATTTCTCTCCTCAGGGATTACATGATATAGTAACTATCTTCATTAAATTACCATATGGACATTGCTAAACTAGAAATTGCAGATTCGCTTATGACACACACACACACCAACACAGAGAGCAACATAAGAGTAGCAAAACTCAATCCTTTATGATATCTTGTCAGTTAAAATAATATTACCGAGTAGAGTATCCTTTCCTCAGTAAGGATGTTAAAGAAAACGAATCAGAATAAAGAGAAAGAAGAATGAAATCATTTAGAGAGTTTCTCAAGCTTCTCATCAGCATCCCTTAGCGCCCGCACAAGTTGCAATATACGGTACTTTTGCTTATCGTTTTCAATGGTCAAGTCCTTCACCTAGTAGTCAAAACTCCAAAATCAAACACATATAATAAAACTAAGGCAATGAAACAATGTGAAGAGAAGACGAAGAAGATAACCTTCCTCTGTTCTTGCGTCACAGTGGCGTTAGCTTCTTCAAGCTTTGACTGAATTTGAGAAATTTCCTCAACAAGTTTAGCATCCGGAATGTCTGAAAACAAAAGAGTAATATATACGTAACTCCTAAACCAATTGTTCCAGAGATTATTATTGGAACAGTTTCTGAAAGAACCTGTCTTGGTCGAGGCAACAGCAGCTTCAAGCTTAGCCAATCGCTCCTGCCAAAATTAAAAACATGAATTATGAATGTGGATGAAAATGTTAATTTGTTCATGTCATAGCATCATAATAATCATTGAATGAGACTAATAAATCCAAGATCTTGGAAAATAATAAAAACCCTAACTTTGAAACCAATGGATATGTGTTCGAATGATGGATGATTATTAGAGAATTAAAAAAAACACACACTCCAACCTGTGCTTCAGTGGCTCTGTGAAAGAAGGGTTTCAAAGTCTCGGGAAGATTATGGTCCTCCATGATTTTCCTCTCTCAGTCTCAGCCGCCCGAGGCTTCAGGTAAAAGCCTCTCTGCCCTAATCAGTTTTTTTTTTTTTTTTTTTTCTTTTCTTTCCTTTTCTAACACAATAATGTTTTTTTTTATATATATTTGGGCCACGGAAGCTTTCCAAGTTCCAAGTTTTAAGGCAGTTGCTAAGTTCATATCAGACTTGGTATATTTTTATATTGACGGAGCTAGTAAATGGAGTTAGTGAGAATGTTGATTTCCAAAAGTTTTTGGACGGTTTTATAATCTGTATCAATCAATAAAGATAAATCACAAAGAAACGACTTAGGAATTCAGATAAATTGTTAAACTTTCTTTATATCATACTAAAATTTTAAAATCCACTAAATAAGATGGTAATCAATGGTTAAAAATTATAAATCCAATAATAATATTTATACAAATATGTACCATTTAGTTCTTCTACTTAAGAGTAAGACTGATGTACGTTAAAAAAAAAAAAAAAAAAAAATGAACCGAATGTTTCAAATCTGTACACTTGGCTCAAAAACTAGGAACCATCTGCTAAAAACCTGCCTGAAGTTAAACATATTTATCAAAGCTTCAATCATCTTCAGATTAGTTAGCTGAGCTACTTGGATCAAATCCTCTATTTGTTTCTGTTACAGAGGCAGAGAAGACAGGTTCAAGACTCTCGTTTATGCTCTTTGTTTGTCTCTTTACCCTTTGTGTCCTCTGAGGTGTATCTTCACCATTTGCTTCTTCCTTTGCTTTCTGAGAAACTCTAGATTTCGGAGTTGAAGCAGCTTTCCTCTGCAAATCACCGCACATAACCATATGCTTTTAGTAA
>NC_025690.1:17723080-17776626 GCF_000633955.1 Camelina sativa | reverse complement strand
TTTTTTTTTTTTTTTTTTTTCTTTTCTTTCCTTTTCTAACACAATAATGTTTTTTTTTATATATATTTGGGCCACGGAAGCTTTCCAAGTTCCAAGTTTTAAGGCAGTTGCTAAGTTCATATCAGACTTGGTATATTTTTATATTGACGGAGCTAGTAAATGGAGTTAGTGAGAATGTTGATTTCCAAAAGTTTTTGGACGGTTTTATAATCTGTATCAATCAATAAAGATAAATCACAAAGAAACGACTTAGGAATTCAGATAAATTGTTAAACTTTCTTTATATCATACTAAAATTTTAAAATCCACTAAATAAGATGGTAATCAATGGTTAAAAATTATAAATCCAATAATAATATTTATACAAATATGTACCATTTAGTTCTTCTACTTAAGAGTAAGACTGATGTACGTTAAAAAAAAAAAAAAAAAAAACTGAACCGAATGTTTCAAATCTGTACACTTGGCTCAAAAACTAGGAACCATCTGCTAAAAACCTGCCTGAAGTTTAACATATTTATCAAAGCTTCAATCATCTTCAGATTAGTTAGCTGAGCTACTTGGATCAAATCCTCTATTTGTTTCTGTTACAGAGGCAGAGAAGACAGGTTCAAGACTCTCGTTTATGCTCTTTGTTTGTCTCTTTACCCTTTGTGTCCTCTGAGGTGTATCTTCACCATTTGCTTCTTCCTTTGCTTTCGGAGAAACTCTAGATTTCGGAGTTGAAGCAGCTTTCCTCTGCCAATCACCGCACATAACCATTTGCTTTTAGTAAATATACTTAAGCCAAAACTAATCAAGTTAGCACCAAGACAAAGACCCTTAGCAGAACAACTGATGTTAAATTTGCAACCAGGCCTTGTATAGTGCATAGAACATGAACCTAACGAAATGTAATGAGAAAGGCAAATGAAAGAGTGAGTTTGTGACATGTATACCTTTTTATTACCGGATTTTGTCTTTTCCCGCTCTTCCAAAGGTTCCTGTCTGTTATCCTGTCGTTCAGCATCTTCTAACTCTTCCAAAGTTGCATCTCCTTCAGCATCTATTCTGATACATTTAGTTGACTGTTTTTTCTTCTGCCTGTCCTTCACCTGGAAGACGTAATAAAGTTATGAGTGACAGAATTTAGATTCCTGAAATATTAGATGTAATAAAAATTTTGTGCCCCACCTTTAATGGTAGATTTCTCAATTTCTGCTCCATTTTTGCTGCCTCGGCATCATCCATTAGCAGCGATACCACATCCGCAGGGTCAAAAACATCATCACCCTGAACATGACCTCCTGTCATAACAAGCTGTTGAACTGTATTTTTCTGACTTGCCCTGTGCAGAATTTTCTCTTCCACCGTCTCCTTGCATATGAGCCGATATACAGTAACCTGTAAGAGGGATTTAAATAAGAAAAAGAGATCAGGTGCGACACAGAAAATAATCCCATTGGTAGATGCTTGTTCACGTGCTTGAAGTTTTGGTCATTATGAGATTAGAAGAAAAAAAGCAGAGAATGAGCACTGACATCTTTTGTCTGACCAAGACGATGAGCTCTGTCCATAGCTTGTAAATCCAAGGTGGGATTCCAATCACTTTCATAGAAAATGACAGTGTCTGCAGCCGTCAAGTTGATACCAAGTCCTCCAGCTCTGGTGCTCAGCAAGAATACAAAAATATCGCTCCTGCAACCATGCATGGGTTACACTTGTGCACAGAAAGCCTCACGGGAACATCAAAAGATAGGCTTGAGAAAGTTAAATCCTACCTACGCTGAAAATCCCTAACCATATCTCGGCGATCCATAATGGTGGACGATCCATCAAGCCTGAGGTATTTGTACTTTCTATAGTTCATGTAATCCTGCATAAACATTAGATCGAAAATGTAAAGCAAAGGTGTAGATATCGATACTTGTGATACATAAAACACAAATTCATTTGTACAGTTAGGTCATAGGCTTGCTTCTNTCCACCGTCTCCTTGCATATGAGCCGATATACAGTAACCTGTAAGAGGGATTTAAATAAGAAAAAGAGATCAGGTGCGACACAGAAAATAATCCCATTGGTAGATGCTTGTTCACGTGCTTGAAGTTTTGGTCATTATGAGATTAGAAGAAAAAAAGCAGAGAATGATCACTGACATCTTTTGTCTGACCAAGACGATGAGCTCTGTCCATAGCTTGTAAATCCAAGGTGGGATTCCAATCACTTTCATAGAAAATGACAGTGTCTGCAGCCGTCAAGTTGATACCAAGTCCTCCAGCTCTGGTGCTCAGCAAGAATACAAAAATATCGCTCCTGCAACCATGCATGGGTTACACTTGTGCACAGAAAGCCTCACGGGAACATCAAAAGATAGGCTTGAGAAAGTTAAATCCTACCTACGCTGAAAATCCCTAACCATATCTCGGCGATCCATAATGGTGGACGATCCATCAAGCCTGAGGTATTTGTACTTTCTATAGTTCATGTAATCCTGCATAAACATTAGATCGAAAATGTAAAGCAAAGGTGTAGATATCGATACTTGTGATACATAAAACACAAATTCATTTGTACAGTTAGGTCATAGGCTTGCTTCTAGATATTACCTCAAGAATGTTCAGCATCTTTGTCATTTGTGCAAACAGAAGCACCCTGTGATTTCCAGCTCGAAGTCGCTTCAATAATATATCAAGTGTCTGTAGCTTCCCAGAGTCCTACGATCCAATTTTGTGATTAGAAAAGGGAGCTCATATTAAAGCCACTAAATATAAAAGGAAGCTTCAACAGAAAAAGAAACTACCGTGAGCAACTTTGCTGGGTCAAAACTTTGCATTGGAGGGCAAGAACCAAATATTCTATGCGTCAGTTGAAGCGCAGGCTGCACAACTGGAAGTTCTGAATCAAGTTCTTGGATTAAAGGATGTGGAAAGCTGTTCGGCTTCCTGGGTCCATTAGCTTCTGACGTTCGTGCAAAACCGATTAATAGTCTCTTAAGCCATGGTTGATGTAATTCTTCTGTAACTCTGTATGCAGAATTTCTGTCCGAGCAATGAATGCTTACCTGACACAAGCAAGTTCAAATAGCATGGTTGAGAAGACTTGGTAAGGAACTACCAAGGTTATGTCAGCAACTTAACAATTCAAAGAAATCATACCGGTGGAGCTCTGGCTTTTGGGATATAAGTATATGTAGAATGTAGGAGTTTGATATTTGAAAGAAGCCTATCCTGATGAGAGATCACTAGCGCTTCAAATGAAGGACGGGTAGGCCCTGTGCTTAGTCTCCTTTTCTGAAAATTAGTTTCCACTTTTGATGGCATCAGCAACATTCTTGTGACAGCTTTGGTTTTGAATCTCTCGATGTTATCGTCACTAAGATCATCATCCTTGGATTCTATAAGAGAGTTCACTAATTCATCCAAAAATTGCCGCTCCCATCTCAGTATAGAAAATAATAGCCTTTCCGCAACAGAACAAAGAGCAAGATATCCAACTTCTGATGGTGATAGATCTATCAAGCGAGAAAAGCCAAATGCTCCACTTCCACTAACCACTATATCAGCCCCATTATCAGATGGGAATATTGACCTAAAAATATACTCAGGTGAATATATATTAAAATGCTTCAGAAATGATTCTCTGGATATGCCACGCCCGACGGAAGAACAAAATGTTTCAGAATTTTGGAGCACCTCTTGGTGTAGTAGTTTAGGTATCTGAAAGAGAATGAAAATATTGAACCCAAAGGCAGGTCAGTGAAAGACTAGAGGATGTTCTTGACTTGATTTTATATATATAATGAACTGCACCTTGTGTATTATCGGATTTTGACCACCAGAATAATGTACATCCTCTAGCTCACCGAAGGGATGAGGTAAAAGAGAATTGGAAATCACTCCAAAGTAGAGATACGAGGTCCCTTCATTCCTCTCAAACAACTCAGGATGGTTGCAAACCTGACATCAGAAACACAAACATGAACTAGCATAAGCCATACCAGAAACGCTGGATGTGTCTTCTCATGTACGTTGTTTAAAAGGTAAATACACCTTCATATTGTATAATGTATGAGAAAGCAGGATAAGACGTAAGACAAAAGCAGGGAAGTAAATCCGGCTAGACAAGAGAGCTTACCTTCCTAAGTTGAATGACAATATTCATTAGATTCAATACTTTCTTTTCATTAAATTGTCCACGGTTGCTATCAAACAACTCAGCCAGAGAAATTTTGTTCTTAATAGCCTGATAAAAAGCTTGTTGACGAGAACTGAGCTTGCAGTGAACTGTAACTTCCGTCTTTGTAGTTAGCTCAGAAACTACATCTTTTTTTACCCTTCGAAGCATGAACGGCTTCAATATCGCATGCTGTTAGGAAAAAGAAAGATATTGTGAGTGACTAAACAACTTTAAATGGTAAAAAGATGCATATGCAGCACACATTTGAAGAACTCCTGGAGAACCAGGAATCGTTATAACTGGAAGTTTGGAATTAACAAACCCTTCTAACTGCAAAGGAAGAGGCAGAAGATTGGCTGTTAGAAACCGAAAAAAAAAAAAACAAGAGCCCCAGGACGAGGAGTAACCATTGTTGGTTAACTAGGAAGCTTCTCGTTCATGACAGATGCAAATACATGAATGTCGTTATATAAAAATGAATGGTGTTTTCTTAAAAGTCTCACGACGGAATCATGCACTGGAAATTAAAAGTCAAGCAAAACCCTACTCATGGAGCCTAGATAAGAAGCAGACAGAAACTAAAAGAACTTGTCGTGTCCCCACAATAATGGTGCAATCAGAAAATGAAAACTCACCAGTCTGTTAAGCTGGTGCTCATTTAAAGTGCCTCCGTGTTCCGCATGATTCTCGATTCTGTTAATTAATTTGGATCATGTATCAGAAACAATTTCCTAGATTATTTCACAACATACTTTTGTATGACAATAAAGCAGACTAATAGTACAAACCCTTTTGAGAACCACTCATTAAATTGATCATGGCTGTCAAACAGCGTTGGCATGATGAAATGCAGCAGGGCCCATAACTCTGCCATGTTATTCTGAATTGGAGTACCAGTCAGAAGCAATCGGTTCCGACAGTTGAAACTAAGAAGGGTTTTCCATCTTATACTGTCAAAAAAAGAAAAAGGAAATGGAACTTGCATAAGAATTTAGCATCTCAAGTGATGTACAAGGAATTTCACAATTGTAACATTCCCATGCATGGCAATTCAAAAAAAAATTAAAAGTGATAAAAGAAAACCTTGAGAGCACAAACCTAATTTAACTTAATCAAGGGAAACGTACGAACCTGGTAGAACTTTTGATTGCTTGGGCCTCATCTAGCACCATATATTGCCACTTCACCCGGCGAAAATACTTTTCATCAGTGATTAATAGCTGGTAGCTAGTAATTAATATATGAAAGCCAGCANGTCAACAGAGAAACTTTAGAAAAGCGTAAAGATGATTCATTGATTGTGAAGCCTTTGAGAGAACCATCAGCTAAATAACGTGAGTTCTCACAATAGACATGGTTTCCTTCCGAGCGATAATATCTAATACTAGACATGGATAGTACAATACTAGCAGTACATATCACTTAGTGACTGAAACCCAACAACATTGCATGCTCTTCTGAAAATGCATATATGACAAGAAGCCCTAGAACAGAAAGGTGATCCAAGTGGAAACAAACATAACACCTAATTACACGATATGCAAACAGGATTGAGATAGTCTACATGGAAAAGATACAAACTTTGTCACCTCAAAAATATCACACAGCCGTTACCTTCGATACATACGCTTGGGATTGATTTTCTTTCTTAAAATTGTTCGTTCCTGTAATCCTCCCCAATATGGAAGTGTTTTCAAGTCAGGACAGAAACGACTGATTTCATCAGCCCAATTGTTTAGAACAGATGCGGGGGCAACAACCAGAAATGGACCCCAAATGTTCTTTTCCTGTGTGAGAAGACTAATGAGTTTTAACACGACCAAATCACTACAAATATAAAAGACCAACAACACTATTTACCTCAGCCAAATGTGCCAAGAACGCCATAGCTTGAATAGTCTTACCCAATCCCATTTCATCAGCAAGTATGCCATTCAAACCCTGTAGTATATCAAACAATAATCTTAGTGCAGACCCATACAGAAAGAGAATTCCTGAGGGAAAGAATTTCTTCCACTAAATCCCATGCAACAAATAATATATGTAAGTAGAGGTTGAGAGAACCTGCTCATAACAATTGACTAGCCACTGAAGGCCTTTCATTTGGTATTCTTTAAGGGTTCCTTTAAATAACTCTGGAGTCTGAACTGTTGATGTAACAGGCATTGTAGATCTGCAGAGTAGGGAGATTTAATTGGCTTGATACACTAAAATCTCAAAGAAAAAGTATGGAAACAACAAGAACACAAACTCACGGGTTATGCAGATCTATATTGCTCGAGCCACAAACTGATATATCATTTGAAGGACCTTCCATTTCAGAAGTTTGCCGTAGCTTCATATATTCTGTGTCAAATGCGTTTGTTATTTGCTTCTGCTTAGACACAGCATCTTGAGCAGCTCTCAGGACCTTTTCCTTCAGTTCAGCCTCTTCATGATCCTCCACCTCAGAAGGTCCTGAGGTTGAAGTTTCTGGGAGCTCTTCGTCAATCAGATTTTCATCTCCTATTGGCAAGGCTTCAGAAGGATTTGAATCGGTCTTGTTTTGCATGAAGTGACTGTAAAGCTCAGTCTGTTTAATAAGAAAATTGAGACTTTGTTGCTGCCTTTTTGCCTCTCGAAGCTCTTGTTCACGTTTAAAAGCCTCTTGAGCTTCCTTTTCTTGCTTTTTCCTCTCTTCTGCCTGTCAACATCGTCAAATTATTCCAAGTGCACCGTTCAAAAAAGCTCCAGATAAAGAATGACATTAAAAAAAATTCCAAATCTACTACATAACTTCATCCATTTCCATAGTCAAGTTTACTTTCTCAGGTCCTTATTTACGAGAGAGGGCACAGAAACCCGTGCAAAAGCATGTATGATTACAAAAAAGTTGGCAGCAGAATCTGCAACCCGATCTAGTTGGCAGCCTGAAAGTGTACTATAACGTCAAAGGAGAATAGAAACTGTACCATCTGCTTGTCATATCGCTTCCAGAATAGCAGCATGTCTCTCGATATCTTCCTGGTGCGTATCGGTGCAGTCCTTGGGATTTTGTATGATCTAGCCACCTTCATTCTCACCTGTGAACTCAAAGTAACATCAAATGAGAGACTACTCTAAAATGAAATGCAAGAGAATAGCCATGTAGAAAAGCAAATGTAATAAAAAACTAAAAATGAGCAGATAAAGCAATAACATGAGCGCGGATTTCAATACCTCTCTTTGGCAACCATCTGCAAACCTCTTAGCATCAATTGATTGTTTTCGATGAGAAGTAGTGAAAATTCTATGGTGTTTTGGTATATCTCTTCTGACTATGTTGATCCAGACTTTTCTAAATTTGTCCCTTTCTGCCTTCTCAATGACTGCAGGATCATTCTTCGCCTTCAGCTTCTTAGGTAGACTTCGTTTAACAATCTGAAGAAAGAATACATTAAACGATGTAGGAACAAATAAATAAATAATGTTGCCAGAGCCGTGAAGGATACAAAATAATGAATATTTTCATAAAAAATACTGTCACATGTTCCAAACCTCGTATGTATCCCCCTTCTCCAGAACCTTCACGTAATGGACCTGGAAAACACCACCCTCTGACAGAATTATCCGTGCAGTACTTCCAGCAGCTCCTTCAGGAATGGCAGAATCCATTGCAGCTTCTGACACCTTGAGGCTAAAATTTGGGGTGGAGTTTGAAGATGATAGGGCCTTCACTCTAGCTTGAAGAGATTCATATTGAGGTCGAGGCTCACCCATTCCATTACGGCTTCTTACTCCAGACCTTTTATCACTAGCCATCAGTTCTGCTAATGATCTCAGATCCAGAGTTCCTTTCAAGTAAAATTCTTCCACATGAATATCTGAAAAGCTTGGTAAGTTCAATGACGCCACCAGCTTGTCATAACTTGGGGGGATTTTGTAGATGACACCATCACCAATGTCCAAATACGAAGGTTCATATGCTATTCTGCAAAATTCAACGTGTCAATATAGGAAACCAAACACGATTAGTTAAGTAAACAGACTACACAGGGTTACACAGAGTTACTTTCAACATACTTGGGGGTAATATCACAATCTTGGTAGCTTCCTCGCCTTTGTGGGATCACGTCAGCTGCAAAATTTGGAGAGGTGTCCATGTCATAGAATCTCCCATAGTGATCATTCCCTGGTTTCCTACCTCTGTAACTGCCTCCATTGCTTTTTAGCACCGGAACACCCATCAGATGCGTGGGAGTCCCTTGAGACTCCTTGACCCTACTTTTGAATTTTTGAACATGCTCCCCAAGCATTGATCGGTAGTGCTCCTCAGTAACATGTCGATTGTAGAGGTCATCATCCTCTGCATCATCAGCTTCTGTCCACCGCTTCCTCTTCTTGGAGCTCACATTCATTCCCGATTTAGACCCATTACTGTAGTTTGCCACTAGCCCACCTTTGACCATTAACAACCATATAGACAGATCACACACACACACAAGATAAACGTCATTCAAACAATCAACAGTTGGTGGCAAAAGTTAATTCCATAAAACAAATTAAAAAAAAAAAAAAAAAATTGTACCTTGAGTGCTTCTACTTTCGTCCTGGCTACTACTCCCATAATAATCAACTTCATCTTCAGGTTTCCGAATTCTGAACTTCCTCAACGGCTGCAAGAACCAAAAAATCCCATAGTTAAACAAAAAGCCCACTGTAGAAAGAAACAAGGAGAAGCTATACAATTGCAAGATACCCAATCACCAAAACTACATTATTCATCACACTCACATGATCATCATCCAACAAGTAAAACCCATGAAGAGGACAACACAGCCTAAAAATTTCAAGAAAAATAAAAAAAAAATAGAGACCCAACAGACCTCGAGATCGAAGAGATTCGCGTAAGGCGAGTCCTTCGGTGGTCGTCTTGAAGGATCCATGAGAGACAGAAGAGAATGACACGGCGTTAAAATTTGGAGATTTTTAACCCTTAAAAGCTGCTGAGTAGTACGCAACTATTCGTCACGAGAAGAAAAAAAAAAAAAAGAGTTGGGTCTCGAAGAAGAACCCTAATCCCAGTTTGATAGAGGAAGACGGAGAAAGGTTAAAGAAGAACATGCGCAAGTTAGTGGACACAGGCGGTACGGGAAGAAGTCCAGACTACTAAAATACGCCATACAAATAAAAGCTTCTTACCGTGCGCCCCTCCACAAAAATCATTTTTTAATTATTTTTTTCTTAACCCCTCCGGTACCGGCCGATCCGATAACGACGGCTAAGTATCGTTTTGGAGAAACAAATAACTTGTGGGGGAAAAGAGAAAATATATGAAGTTAAAGGGGCGAATTTAGAAATAATGAAAGTTCTTATTCGAGAAAACCCTAATTTTAGATTTGCCTCATCGTCTCTGGGAACTCCATCTCTGCCGTCTTAAGAAGATAATTTCAGTGAGAGAAGCGGCGGAGAGATTGAGAGATTTTGCGACGATGGAAGAAAGCAAAAAGAACTATGACCTGACACCGCTAGTAGCGCCTAACCTCGACAGACACTTGGTGTTTCCTATACTCGAGTTCCTTCAAGAGCATCAGCTTTACCCTGAGGAGCAGATCCTCAAGTTTAAGATCGAGCTTTTGAGCAAGACGAACATGGTTGATTACGCTATGGATATTCACAAGAGTCTCTACCATAGTGAAGACGCTCCTCAAGGTATTCCTCTCTGCAAATATCTGTGAATTTGCGTTTTTTTTTTTTTATAAGTTTCGTTTGATTGATGATGAATGTGGGAATTTTTTGGTGGTAGATATGGTGGAGAGAAGAGCAGAGGTCGTGGCCAGGCTTAAATCTTTGGAGGAGGCAGCTGCACCTCTTGTGTCTTTTCTTTTGAACCCTAGTGCTGTGCAGGAGCTAAGAGCTGACAAGCAGTACAATCTCCAGATGCTCAAGGAACGCTACCAGGTTGTGTGATTTGGATGATAAAGTTGTCTAATTTTGTAAAATGTTATCCAGATTTGCATTTGTTTGGTAGTGAGGAACTCTAATCTTATATGGCATGTTGTCTTTTATCAGATTGGTCCAGACCAGATTGAGGCTTTGTATCAATACGCCAAGTTTCAGTTTGAATGTGGGAACTATTCTGGTGCTGCTGATTATCTTTACCAGTACAGAACCCTGTGCTCTAACCTTGAGAGAAGTTTGAGTGCCTTGTGGGGAAAGCTCGCATCTGAAATATTGATGCAAAACTGGGATATTGCTCTTGAAGAGCTTAACCGTCTCAAAGAGATTATTGACTCAAAGGTTTGTGTTTTAAACTTCTTCCAGCTTGTGACCTTTGAAATCACTATAGACGTGAGTATATATGCTCACTAGCATTTTGTTTTCAGAGTTTTGCATCACCATTAAACCAAGTGCAGAACAGGATTTGGTTGATGCATTGGGGTCTCTACATCTTTTTTAACCATGATAATGGAAGGACACAGATCATTGATCTTTTTAACCAAGACAAGTAAGTTTAAACCTCTATGTTATCTTCTGCAAGTCATATTTATATACCTTGCATCCCCCTCTATTTCCATACCTTTTAAGATAAGCTTGATCCAGATGTGATGAATTATGCATGGGCGGTATTTATGTGTGAAACAATGTTTAGGATTAAATTCAATCCTAATGCGCTAACAAGTGATTAGTAGTCACTAGTTGGAGAGTCTTCGCTTTCTTTTTTATCGAGACCTCTTAGGATTGTGCTTTGTGTATGGGCATTTGCTGAGTATAAAATCACTTTTTTTCCATGCTGCAGAGCTCTATACTAATTTGATTTGTTTTTCAGGTACCTGAATGCCATACAAACTAGTGCTCCACACTTGCTGCGTTACTTGGCAACTGCTTTCATTGTCAACAAAAGGAGAAGACCTCAATTAAAAGAGTTCATTAAGGTCATTCAGCAAGAGCACTACTCCTACAAAGATCCTATTATCGAGTTCCTGGCCTGTGTGTTTGTCAATTATGACTTTGATAGGGCTCAAAAGAAGATGAAAGAGTGTGAAGAGGTAACTAATCTCACATTATATTTATTTTTGTTGGTGCGGAACTGTACAATCAACACTCCTAACATTTTAATATGATGTAGGTCATTGTGAATGATCCATTCCTTGGCAAGCGAGTTGAGGATGGGAACTTTTCAACAGTGCCACTAAGAGATGAGTTTCTTGAAAATGCTCGTTTATTTATCTTTGAAACCTATTGCAAAATTCATCAAAGGATTGACATGGGGTAAGTTCTCACATTCGGTTACTTGTTTATGTTTCCACATAACTCTCTGCTCTCAGGATTACTCATATTTTGAAACATTTTCCCAATTCCTTCCTTATCTTTCTTCATGCATCAAAATTTTATGCCATATCCAGCTATTTAAGTTAAGAGGAACTATTACGGTCCTGTGGTTTTAAATTTGTATTCATATCGAATCTGTTATGTCTTTGTCAGGGTGCTTGCTGAAAAGTTGAATCTGAACTATGAGGAGGCCGAGAGATGGATTGTGAACCTAATCCGCACCTCAAAGCTTGATGCCAAGATTGATTCTGAGTCAGGAACTGTAATCATGGAGCCTACTCAGCCCAACGTGTAAGAAGATACAGATTTATACTTAAATCTATTACATCATTCTTATCCTAATCCTGCGAGTCTGAAATTTCTACAATCTTATCTCGTTTCCACTTTATGCAGGCATGAGCAGTTGATAAACCACACCAAAGGCTTATCAGGACGGACTTACAAGTTAGTGAATCAGCTCTTGGAACACACACAGGCGCAAGCTACTCGCTAATCAAAATTTGGCTGTGGAAACCTTTCCTTGATACAACCTAGCTTTGCTTAACTGGAATCATTTTCCTTTTTATTGCTCTGAATTCACCTTTTACTTTGAAAAAGTTTATGGAGTTGTTTCTATTTGAAATGTTGGATCCACACGTTGGAAAATTTGCCAACCAAATGAGCCCTTTCTCTAACCTTCTGAAGAATGATTCCAATCAAAGCTTTTAAAAGTTTTTGTCTCGTGATGAATCCAATATAAGTTTATCAAAGCTTTTAAAAGTTTTTGTCTCGTGATAACACAAGTCTCTACCTTACATTGAGAATATCTGTTTCGCTTAAAGAGCAAGGATAATAATATACGTCAAAAATAAGAAAAAAACAAAACTTCAGATTATGTCAATTCGCTTAAGAGTATAGACAAATGTCGCAAACCATAGGCTCATTCATAGCATATGTCACCACAAGTAAGAAAATCAAAACTTTAGATTATGACACTGGTAAGAAGAACATGTCACAAACAAGTATATCAACTCGTAAAGTATAAAATTACACCCGGAATCCAACACACCAGAGCCATAAAAAGAGAGAAGAACTCCATTTTTATAATCTAACCTATGAGAAGTCCTTTCAATATGAAGGACTCGCAGATGGTTTCAATTTCTTTGGAGGTGGGTTTCCTCCAGAGAGCACCACATATGAATAGAAACACAACATGCAAGCACTGCAGTGAAAAAGACATGAACACGCGGTTACATGAATCCCACTAAAGATCATCAGTCTGATGTAGATCACAAAAAGTATTTTTTACCTGACGACAGCAAAAAGCCCGGCTGGAACCAGCTTCTTAGTCTGCAAAAGTACAACATTGAACAGGTGAATTCAAGCAAGCAAAAATAAACAATCAGCAAGATCACAAAGATGATAAAATACCATAGAATAAGCTGTGAAGTTCTTCCAGAAGACGACAGCTGACAGCACTGCAATATAAGGGTTTGGAAGAATGAGTAAGCACAAAAGCTTTTATGGATAAACAGAAACATTTTGATAGACATTCATGAGCTCTTGATTCACAGATGACCACTTCTAGGATTACACATTATAATTACATGGATTTTCATATATCCACTTATCAATTGTAAGTTATCAGTGATGACTTGATGAAATGGAATTACAGATAGAATGTAGTGATTACAAATCACCAGTTAAATATTTCTGTAGAGTGTAGACAGTAAATGAAGATTCTTACCTGCTTGTCCTAGTATATAAGGAAAACAAGATTTTCCCTGTCGCCAAATCTTTAAGCTCAATGTACTAAGGGCTAGAAGGCCACCACCATAGAGGACACCAGTAGTTAAACTAGTAAGATTTCGTGAAAACGCAAACCCAAGAATCCCTCCACTTATAACGAGACCACCTAATCAATTACCATTAATGAAGCGGAATTAACACAAACTGAGTTACCCTGAAAATACATACTCTCATATGGGAAATGATAGACTTGAAATGTTAAGAAACAAAACTTAAAAAATGCTAAGATTTGAAACTAAGTTTGTGAGGCACAAGGGAGTACCATAAGGAATGCCAAAACAGAAGTCGTGGATCTTTGCTGCTCGAATTGGTTGTGCAGAAACATGTTCCTCTACTGGCTCTGTGATAATATCTTTACTGGTAGCAGACTCATCCACAGTGGAAAAAGGTGTCGACGTTTTCTCAGCAATAGGCTTTGAAACCTCAGCTGCATAGCTAAGGGACGCTGGTGTTTCTGAGCTATTCCCATCAACGCTTCTAACTACAAAAGACTGCACCATTCTAAAGCGAATTAGCCACTAGTGGTGACATCATCAGTCCCAGATAGCACATAGAGACGAACAAAAAAAAAACTGGATATGATTGTTTCAAGCTATTCCCTATACTCAAATCAGAAAATGAAAAATAATTTGATTACACAAACAAAAAATCATATAACATTCCCTACCAATCTAAGCCAAAGAAGCGGGTTTCAATTCAAGTCCAAAGAAGAGCAAAAGACTAATGTTCAGTACAGCCAAAATCAAATCAAAGCTCATATTCTTATTACAGTAATCAGGAAAGTAAAACAAATAGAGAGTATTGGGCATTAACGTAACCAAATCGAGATGAAAAACAGATAAGTCTTTTTCGCGATATCTGAAAAGTTTACCTGGGGACGAAACGATCGGCTCTGGAAATGAAATTGGCGATTGGTGGATGAGAAACAAGCGAGCTGGGAGATTCGTGTAGCCATCGTCGAGATCTGAGACTGATCAAATTGAAGTGAAAAGTCAAAGAGATAAGAAATAGAGACTCGAATTTGAAGGAATGGAGCGTGGTAAGCACAAGAGAGATGGAGTGGTTTGATTTTTCTTTATGATCCAGCCGGCGCTAAGGACTCACTCTCTTCCTGAGAAGAAGAAGACGATGCTGATCGGACAATCTTGACCGTCCGTTCGTTGGATTTTGAAGTTGTTGAGTCAAAATGTTGGCAAGACTTACGCGCATATGATAATTCCGGTTCAGTTGGTTTAAGCTTTGACTTTTGGTGTTTTCGCATTAAGGTTAAGTTGACTTTTGGGAGATGAAGAACCGAATCCATTTTAACTTTCCGGTTTTAGTTGGTTTAAGCTTCGATTTATTTTACGTGGGCTCAGATTTGTCTCAGGTTCTTTGCTGGGCTCAATTTCGTTTTAGGCCCATTATTATTAGTTGTAAACTTGTAATAGACGTCGCGTATATATCGGAGAGAAAAAAAAGGAAAAGACTTGTCCGCAGCGCACATGCAACAAATCGTACGGTGCGACGACTCAAGAGTGGTAGACAATGAAAGTCTTCTTTTCCGGTACATACATCATAACCACAATATACAACAAAGCTTAATTAAAGGGAGAAAAGTTCCGCCACCTGGGTTCGAGTAGCATTGGCTATAAGGTTTGAAATTTAACATGGTTTTCCCTGGCTCCAGGAGATTGGTTTTTGGATCTAGAAAACTTTTAAGATCACTCCTGAGTTATAAAAAAAAAAAAAGACAGAGCCGGCACCAAAACTTTAATTTCTATTTGACCGTTAGGATTTACATACGAACCACTAAACCAAAAATGAGGAAGAATTATATTAGGTAAAACAAAAAAAAGGTTGTGAAAAAAAAAAAAAAAAAAGATGTGTATTTTTTCTTATATAGATGAAAATATCAAAATAATGTACGTTCGTTTGTAAAGAAGATTGTTATAACGTTGGAAATATCTTGACCTCAAGTCATGTCCATCAACAACACGGAATCTCTCAAATTCTGTCGCCTAACTTAATTAGAACTCTACGTATAATTTTCGTCGGTTTAATATCACATGCACTACACTACACAACATACAACACGTCCGTCCCTTCTTCTGCTTATCAAAAAAAAACACGTCCCTTCATGACCGTGATAACTCAGCCATGTATATGGTCTAAAAAATTTCACATATTTTTCGTACTGATTTTCTAACCTACAATGCCGTAAGTAGCTATTCAAAGTTGGGTTTAATAAATAATATGGTATAAATCTTAAGAGTGTAATTAATACGATTATGTTTATTCATACATGAATTGCTTAGATTACAATTGGGTAGAGGTGTCAAGTGGGCTACATGCCCGCGGGCCTAGCCCAAATAGTACCTCAGTGGGACGGACATGAACACTAAATATTAAGCCCGTTAAAAAGCGGATCTTGCGGATCTAGCCCAAACGGATTGTGGGTTTTAGCGGGTTATACCCGCGGGTTGGCGGGTTGGCCCGCTGTCTTCAAATATTAAATAAAAATAAATATTTAATATAGATACATAACTATTTTTATATAATTTTAAATATATATCTTTTAAAAGTACGTGGTAACCAATGTTTTTAAACCCGGACCGGACCGGCCGGTTGGACCAGTCCAACTGTGACCCGATAGGCATTCCGGTCCGGGTTACCTCTAAAAACAGGACAATTAAAAACCCGTAAAAAACCGGAAAACCCCGCTAAAAACCCGTGAACCGGCGGGTCGGACCAACATGTCAATATCAAATTAAAATATTTTATTTTTATCACACTTCAGACCCAAACCAAATTAAAATTAAATGTTGTTATTTATTGAAAAATCACTTAGTTATTTTATCTAATCATTTAAAAGTTTAATTTTAGTTGTTTAGTATTTCATTATGTATGTTTTGTTCATTTATTTATAGAAAAGTAGATGTTACATTTATAAAAGGTAAACAAACCAATAAACTAATTGACCCGTGGTTCAACCGGTCCGACCGGTTGACCCAGTGACCCAAAAGACTTCTGGTTCACCTTTCGGTTCGGTTTTAAAAACATTGGCGGTAACACAAATAATTTAATGTAAAAAATTAAAACATCTATAAAAAGTTAATATACCGTGGTTCAACCGGTCCGACCGGTTGACCCAGTGACCCGAAAGACTTCTGGTTCACCTTCCGGTCCGGTTTTGAAAACATTGATGGTAACACAAATAATTTAATGTAAAAAAATTAAAACATTTATAAAAAAATAATATAAACATTGATTTTATTTAAAATTGTTTTTAATTATTATTTATTATTTTTACTTTATTTTAATATATTTTCTTATTAATTTTATTTTACTTTTTTAATATATTATTTAGGCTCGCAGAATTAGCGGGCCGGCCCGTTGCAGTCCAAAATATAGAAATTGCTCGCTGCGGACTGTCAGATGGACGCGGACCGCCCGTTTGACACCTCTACAATTGGGTACGTATTCATATAAAGGAATGCTGTTTTCCAACTTTACATTTTTTCAGAGTGTTTCCCGGATCGAACGTGTAGATTAAAATGACTTCAGTGTATGACGTGTTTTGGGGATCGAAAGTGTAGATGGTTGTGAACGCAGGTAATGTCCTCGGATCTAAAAACGTATTAATGGTCCACGATTCTCGTATGATCAACGGCTTAAATTACACTGATGATCCAATATACTACCCAAAAAATCATTTAAATTTTAGTAGTACTTAGCATATATATCAAAAAAGAAAACGAATTTTTTTTATGGGCGATTTTTCCTAATTAAAACACATTTAAATTAGTATCTCGAGCTAGTTTTTTTTTTCCTTATGATAAGGGAAAGCTACTTGTGTAGAAAAAAACTCATATTGTTAAGACTTTTCAAAACGTAGATTTTGACTTGACGACTTAATTTGGTTTCATTCATTGACTGACTTGAACCCCAGGCTTCGCCGGTTCGCCCTATAAATTAGGTGGTAAATGGTAAGATTTTAAACATATAAAATTTCACAGTATCATCATAGAAAAATCATGAAAATGTCTGAATCAAGGATCTTTGCCTCACCACCAATGTTGATGATTCTTCTCAGCCTTGTAATAGCTTCCTTCTTCAGCACCACAGGTTCAATCTTCTTTTAAGCTACTCTAACATCTCTTAATTATTTTCGCTCTACAGAAACTGATTCAATTTATTTTTACTAATTAATGATTCTTATTTTGGATAATGAAGCTGGACAAATCGGAGTATGCTACGGGATGCTAGGTAAACCCTTTCCAAGTCCATCGGAAGTTGTGGCTCTTTACAAGCAACAGAACATCCAGAGGATGCGTATCTACGGGCCTGACCAAGCCACTCTTGAGGCTCTCCGTGGCTCTAACATCGAGCTCATCCTCGATCTTCCCACTTCACAACTTGCAGATATGGCCAACCAAGCGAATGCCGACAAGTGGGTCCAAGAAAATGTTCAGCGCTACATTGACGGTGTCAGATTCCGGTACATCAACGTCGGAAATGAGGTGAAACCCTCAGATGGGCAATTTCTCTTACCAGCAATGCAGAACATCGAGAAAGCACTATCTGGAGCAGGGATTGGAGTCAAGGTCTCAACGTCTATAGCCACCGACACCACCACAGACACGAATCCTCCGTCTCATGGAAAGTTCAAGGATGAGTATAGCTTTCTTACACCAGTGATAGATTTCTTGGCGAGCAAGCAATCTCCCCTGCTCGCAAATATTTACCCTTACATCGCCTACATAAGTGACAAGGCCAACATCCATCTAGACTTCGCTTTGTTCACCTCTCAGTCTACTGTGTTCACTGACGAAAAAAATTTGCAATACCAAAACCTCTTCGACGCAAGTCTAGACTCTGTTTATGCGGCATTGGAGAAATCGGGAGGCGGATCGATGGAAGTCGTGGTGTCTGAGAGCGGTTGGCCCACGGAGGGAGGAGACGGGGCCAGTGTCGAAAACGCGAAAACTTATGTTAACAATTTGATACAACATGTGAAGAATGGATCACCGAAAAGGTCAGGTAAAGCTATAGAGACTTATATATTCGCTATGTTCGACGAGAATCAGAAGGATGGTGACTATGAGAAGTTTTGGGGACTGTATCATCCGGATCAACAGCCTAAGTATGAAGTTGGTTTCAACTAATCCTTACAAAGACTTCTTGAAGAAGAAAGGGGGTCACCGGGTCAGAGACTTGTGGGCTCTTTTGTTTTTTTTGTAAGGGTAAACTTGTTGTAATAATAAGGAATAATGAGCCATGACTATGTTTTTATTACATAGTTTTAAAATACAATACAAATTTTAAATTTAAATTGATGAAGTCAATATGAAATTTGTTGGTTCATCATCGTAAGAAAGTTTTTATAACTGAAGAAATTTTGGATATCCTGATAATGTACTCTTAACCAGCGAATACATTATCTGATCCATACATGTATTTAGTGTTGTGCTTACATCTAATAACAGTTCTGATAATTTAAATCCGGAACAGATAGGGACCGACACATACGCATGAACATAGCCATCAAGTCCATCCCCAACACTATACCAAAAGCCATCATCACCAACATTATACCCAAAAAAATAAAAGCCATCACCATTGGTTTATTTTTATCGTCCAACTGAACGAGAATTTTCTTTGGCTATTAGTATCACTAAACAACACACATCCCTTCATGATAGTGATCTTTAGGTCTATAGTTCCAAACTCAATCTTGTGGTTTGAGTTTTTTACTTATTTAACCATTTTTGTTTTCTTATATTGATTCTCTAGGCAGGTGTGAGATAACTACGACTTGATAGTTGAAACTGAGAATACATTGTATCTCACACATGCAGAATAATATTAATTATTTAAAACGACGACGCAATTATGTATATAGGAATATTCGCTTAAATTTTGTTGGATTGTAAACGGTTTAAGAAAACAGTGTTACAATTAGTGTAATTATATTTGTAAATGTGTATCGAAGGGAATTAAAGTAATATACAAGAGACATGATTTCAATTAGTTTTAATTTGGAAGTCTATGAGAAATTAAGAATGATATATATATCATTTTGATTCAATTATATATTGTCGGTTGTATCGTGAGATTTGGTTCAAGAATGTTAGGAATCATGCACACATGACACATCGTAGGTTAAAATACAATAAGTAACATAAGTCATTTCGCCATAATTGATGTTGGCCATTTCGTTTAATGACGTAACGATACCATAGGCAATAATGGGTCCACGATCGACGTGTGATTAACGGCTTGTACCATGATTCCAAAATGCGAGTCCTCATCGCATTTAATCTTAAGACTTTATGGAGGTGTGTAGGGATCAACTATTCTGATTTTTTTTTTTTTATCTTCTATACATATTAATGGATTGTTAACAGAATAACAGAGTTCTTAAACCGCATTTGGTCTAAAAGATTAGTGATTTGTAGTTTCGATATCTTAAGATAGTCTGATCCGGCCTATTATTCAAAAATAAGTCATAGTATTCATCTTTAACCAAAAAAAAAAAAGTCATAGTATTCATTACTTATTTGAGATTTGGGTATTTGATTTTGGGGCTACGGAGGATTCGGTACAATTAAGATGAAGATTTTAGTGTCGAGCTAGTTAGGCCTATTGAAAGCTACGTGTATAGAAAACTCACATTCTTAGACTTTTCAAAGGACAAAGCAAAAAATATATATTAAAAAGATATTCATGAACGGTTGATTCAATGAATAACATTCCAAAACTAGTTAATATTGACGACTTTAGTTTGCTTCATTTCATTGACTTGAATCCCTCCATTACCTCTATAAATTGGGCGCAAAATGCTACGATTTTAAACACACATAAAGTAGCAAGCATAACAATAATCATTCTCTTAACATCATCTTTATAAGTTGTTCATGAAGATGTGTAATGGATCGAGTCTCGTAGCCTCACTACCACTGTTGCTGCTTCTTCTCAGCTTCATAATGCCTTCCTTCTTCGACACCGCAGGTTCAACATAATTTTCTTTTAATTCACTGTTTTTTTTTTCTTGGACAAAAATTTACTGAATATTATAACATTACTCTCTTTAATTAGATTTTGTTTCAGAATTTTATTAAAATGATTTACGATTATTTTTCACTAATGATTCTTAATTTGCAAATGAAGTTGGGCAAATCGGAGTGTGCTACGGGAGAAATGGAAACAACTTGCGACCTGCGTCAGAAGTCGTAGGGCTTTACCAACAACGGAACATCAGGCGGATGCGGATGTACGGCCCTAACCAGGAGGCTCTCAACGCTCTCCGCGGCTCCAGCCTCGACCTCCTGCTAGATGTTCCCAACTCTGATCTCCAACTTGTTGCCTCCAGCCAAGCTGCAGCCGACACGTGGGTTCGCAACAACGTCCGCAACTATAACAATGTCAGATTCCGCTACATCTCGGTCGGGAACGAGGTGCAACCCTCGGAGCCAGCTGCGAGGTTTGTCCTCCCCGCGATGCAGAACATCGAGAGAGCGGTTTCAGGCCTCGGGATCAAGGTCTCGACAGCTATAGACACCAGAGGCATTTCCGGGTTTCCTCCATCAAGTGGGACCTTCACGCCAGAATTTAGGAACTTTATCGCACCGGTGATAAGTTTCTTGGTAAGCAAGCAATCTCCTCTGTTCGTTAATATCTATCCTTACTTCAGCTACACACAAAACATGAGAGACATCCGTTTAGACTACACTCTGTTCACCGCACCTTCCACTGTAGTCACTGACGGACAAAACCAGTACCGAAACCTCTTCCACGCAATCTTAGACACTGTTTACGCATCATTAGAGAAAGCTGGAGGCGGATCGTTGGAGATCGTGGTGTCCGAGAGCGGTTGGCCGACCGCGGGAGGAGCCGCCACGAGTGCCGAAAATGCAAGGACTTATGTGAACAATTTGATTCAAACTGTGAAGAGTGGATCACCGAGGAGGCCAGGGAAAGCAATAGAGACTTACATATTTGCTTTGTACGATGAGAATTTGAAGCAGGGTCCCGAGATTGAGAAGTTTTGGGGACTGTTTCTTCCGAACCTACAACCTAAGTATGATGTCAATTTCAACTAATATCCTTGAACACTTAAAAAGGAAGTGGTATGAGATAAATACTTTGTATTGTAAAGGTTTCCAAAGAGTGGGAACTTGTTGTTGTTGTTGTTGTAATATTAAGGAATAATGAGACTAGAAAAATAATAAAATGAACATTATAAATTTCTAGTTCGCTTAAGACTTGAAAGTAAACACAATCGTAGCATCTCACCAGTAAGAAAGACAAAAGTTCAGATTCTGGCACTGGAAAGAACAGGTCACAAAATTACACAAGGAATCCAACACACCAGTCATCAAAAGAGATAAGACGTGCATTTTTCGTTATCTAACCTATGTGATCACTCTTCAGTATAAAGGACTAGCAGATGGTTTCAATTTCTTTGGAGGTGTATTTCATCCAGAGAGCACCACATATGAATAGAAACAGAACATGCAAGCACTGTAATGTAAAAGACATAAACAGCATCTTCTAGCATCTTTGCGTATTTCAGTGTATCTTCAAGGTTTGGGAAAATCCGGATCTTACAGGAGACGAGAACATTAAAATTCTGAGCTAACTTTTCAAAAAGTGATTTCACCAAAGGAAGATTTATCTATCAAGAATGCACCATAATTTCCTCGCCTCGCTATACGTTGAGGACATGCACCTGTAACCAATACTAATTCCCCAAAACATTCTTACTCAATATCCAAAGTACTATGTGTCACTGTGCTCTTTCGAACCCAAACCACTCAATGCAAACTAATATCTACAATGGATATTAGCCCATGATTCTAATTACTGAAGCTCATTGAACCCTCACGTTCCAAGAAAGTTGGAACCATTGATGAATACTATGACCTATTTTAGTGTCGAGCTAGTTAGGCAGCCTATTGAAAGCTACGTGTATAGAAAACTGAAAACTCACATTCTTAGACTTTTTTCGAAGGCCAAAGCAGATATATTGTAAAACTTATATAAATTAATACCCTATAAAATAATAAACACTATAAATTAATAAATTTCGAATCAGACCAATGTAAAAAATAACAAAATTCGATAAGATAATAAAATAATATTTAAAAAAAAAATCTCCATGTAAAATATGGACCAAATAATCTCATAAATTAATAATCATGTGAATTTACATATATGTTGATATAATAATGTATGGTTCTTCTAAAGTTCATTTCTATAAGACAATTGTTACATTATATATATATTCTCTTTTCAAACTATATATATAATAAAATATTCTATAACATGTCATAAAAATAGCTAAAACTTTCTAAAACTTTTAATTTCTTGATATGCATCATTTACATTTTTATAGTTTGATAGACTACTAAAATTCTACAATTGATATTATTATTGATAATTTAAACTTATATATGTCATGTGTTTAAGTGATTTTATCTATAGTATTTACAATTTATTGTCAATAATGTTTTCTAAATATTACAAATTCAATTCTAAAATCATAAATTTACAACATTCGAATTGCTAAAATTGTCTCAATTCATAATTTTAAAATTTTTTAAACAAATTAAATATATCTATAAATTAATTAATAATTATTAATTTATAGATAAATTAATATCACTTTAAATTAATAAAATGTCATGGTCAAAACATATTCTTGAACTGTGGTTTTACTGTATTTTAGAAAGATATTCATGAACTGTGGTTTATTCAATGAATAACAATCCAAAACTAGTGAATAGTGATGACTTTAATTTGTTACATTTCATCGACATTAATAACAATCCAAAACGAGTCGATAGTGATGACTTGAATTTGTTACATTTCATTGACTTGAATCCCTCCATTCCCTCTAAATTGGGTGCAAAATGCTACGAATTTTCTCATTTTATATACACATAAAGTTGCAACAAGCATAACAATAATCATTCTCTCGTAACATCATCTTTATAATTTCTTATTGCATGAAGATGTGTAATGGATCTAGTTTCTTGGCCACACGACCACTGTTGCTGCCACTTCTGAGCTTCATAATGGCTTCCTTCTTTGACACCGCAGGTTCAACATAATTTTCTTTTTAATTGATTGATTATTTATCACACTACTCTCTTTAATTAGATTTTGTTTTCAGATTATGATCAGTATAATATTAAAATGATTTACGATTATTTTTCACTAATGATTCTTAATTTGCAAATGAAGTTGGGCAAATCAGAGTGAGCTACGGGAGAAATGGAAACAACTTGCGACCTGCGTCACAAGTCGTGGCGCTTTACCAACAACGGAACATCAGGCGGATGCGGCTGTACGACCCCAACCAGGAGGCTCTCAAGGCTCTCAACGCTCTCCGCGGCTCCCGCATCGACCTCCTGCTAGGTGTTCCAAACCCTGATCTCCAACTTGTTGCCTCCAGCCAAGCTGCAGCTGACACGTGGGTTCGCAAAAACGTCCGCAACTATAACAATGTCAGATTCCGCTACATCTCGGTCGGGAACGAGGTGCAACCCTCGGACCCAGCTGCGAGGTTTCTCCTCCCCGCCATGCAGAACATCGATAGAGCGGTTTCAGGCCTCGGGATCAAGGTCTCGACTTCTGTAGACACCAGAGGCATTTCCGGGTTTCCTCCGTCAAGTGGAACCTTCACGCCAGAATTTAGGAACTTTATCGCGCCGGTGATAAGTTTCTTGGCAAGCAAGAAATCTCCTCTGCTCGTGAATATCCACCCTTACATCAGCTACAAGAACAACATGAAAGACATTCGGTTGGACTACGCTCTGTTCAGCGCACCGTCCCCTATAGTCACTGACGGACATAACCAATACCGAAACCTCTTCCACGCAATCCTAGACACTGTCTACGCATCATTGGAGAAAGCTGGAGGCGGATCGGTGGAGATCGTGGTGTCCGAGACCGGTTGGCCTACCGCGGGAGGACCCGCCACAAGTGTGGCCAATGCGAAGACTTATGTGAACAATTTGATTAAAACTGTGAAGAGTGGATCTCCGAGGAGGCCAGGGAAAGCTATAGAGACTTACATATTTGCTTTGTACGATGAGAATTTGAAGCAGGGTCCCGAGATTGAGAAGCATTGGGGACTGTTTCTTCCGAACCTACAGCCTAAGTATGGTGTCAATTTCAACTAATAATCCTGAACACATTAGGATGAAATGGTGTGAGATAAATGGTTTGTATTGAAAAGGTTTCCAAAAAGTGGGAACTTGTTGTAATATCNTGCTAGGTGTTCCAAACACTGATCTCCAACTTGTTGCCTCCAGCCAAGCTGCAGCTGACACGTGGGTTCGCAAAAACGTCCGCAACTATAACAATGTCAGATTCCGCTACATCTCGGTCGGGAACGAGGTGCAACCCTCGGATCCAGCTGCGAGGTTTCTCCTCCCCGCCATGCAGAACATCGATAGAGCGGTTTCAGGCCTCGGGATCAAGGTCTCAACGGCTGTAGACACCAGAGGCATTTCCGGGTTTCCGCCGTCAAGTGGAACCTTCACGCCAGAATTTAGGAACTTTATCGCGCCGGTGATAGGGTTCTTGGAAAGCAAGAAATCTCCTCTGCTCGTGAATATCCACCCTTACATCAGCTACAAGAACAACATGAAAAACATTCGGTTGGACTACGCTCTGTTCAGCGCACGGTCTCCTATAGTCATTGACGGACATAACCACTACCGAAACCTCTTCCACGCAATCCTAGACACTGTTTACGCATCATTGGAGAAAGCTGGAGGCGGATCGTTGGAGATTGTGGTGTCCGAGAGCGGTTGGCCTACCGCGGGAGGACCCGCCACAAGTGTGGCCAATGCGAAGACTTACGTGAACAATTTGATTCAAACTGTGAAGAGTGGATCACCGAGGAGGCCAGGGAAAGCTATAGAGACTTACATATTTGCTTTGTACGATGAGAATTTGAAGCAGGGTCCCGAGATTGAGAAGCATTGGGGACTGTTTCTTCCGAACCTACAGCCTAAGTATGGTGTCAATTTCAACTAATAATCCTGAACACATTAGGATGAAATGGTGTGAGATAAATGGTTTGTATTGAAAAGGTTTCCAAAAAGTGGGAACTTGTTGTAATATCAAGGACAAGAAAAATAATAATATTAAGGAACATTGAACCATTCTAATTCGCTTAAGACTTGCAGAGTAAACAATCTTACCATGTTATGACACTGAAAAGAACAGGTCACAAACAATTTACAAGTATAGTTCTCATCAACTCGTAGAAGTAAAAAAAACAAAGAGTTACATGAAGGACTAGCAGATGGTTTCAATCTCGTTGCCTCCAGAGAGCACCACATATGAATAGAAACGCAACATGCTAGTACTGAAACGTAAAAGACATAAACACACGGTTACATGAATCCACTAAATATCATTAAGAGTCTGTTGAAAGATCACAAAAAGGATTTCTTACCTGACGACAACGAAAAAGCCCGGACAGAATCAGCTTCTGAGTCTACATAGTACAAAATTAAGCATTTCAAGTCAAGCAAGTAAAATTAAACAATCAGCATGATCACAAAGATGATAAATACTGTTAGGGGTGGGCTTACACCCCTTAAAAGGTCTGTTCACAATCAACTTCTAGGCCTAGTACAAAGGAAGGGTATTGTGGTCTTTTGGTAACTTGACATTCCCTTATAAATACCGGGTACAACATGCATCAAGGGGGGAGAGGAGGGAGGAAAGAGGGACCCAACTCTCTCGGTTCGTCACATAGTCATTCGCAATACGAGTGGTCCATCTTGTCGCCTACCTCTACAGGTCGTCCAGCTTGGCGTCTACCTCTGCAGGTCGTCCAGATTGTCGCCTACCTCCACAGGTCGTCCAGGTTGTCGCCTACCTCCACAGGTCGTCCAGATTGTCGTATACCTTCACAGGTCGTCCAGATTGTCACCTGCCTCCACAGATCGTCCAGATTGTCGCCTGACTACCTAGCATCTCACCCATATCACTTAGTTTCTGATAATGACCTAGCGTCCACCAAATGAAATATGAACTACGAATGGCTTGATCCTTTTCTAATGGTACATAGGCAGCCTTTCCAAAGGCACAACTATAAAACAACTCAGCTCTCTCCCTCGTTAGAACGACCTACTCTGGAGCTTTGAAGTTATGAGAGTGTTTCTCCCTTGTCAAAGAACTTACAAATACTTTGTTGAAATTCATGCATCAACAAATACCACAGCTTAAGCTGTGAAGTTCTTCCAGAGGACGATGCTGAAAGTTACTGTAATTTCAGGGTTTAATGAGAATTGTAAGCACAGAAGCTTTCATAGATAACAAAAACATTTTAATAGACATTCATGTGCACATAATGATCTAGGTTCAGAGATGACCACTTCTTAATATTACACCGTATATACTTGTATGGATTTTCATATATCCACTTATCAAGTGTATGATACCAGTAATATCTTGATGAAATAGAAAGAAGTAAATAAAAATCCTGCAGACAATAAACGAATATTACCTGCTTGTCCCTGTCGCCAAATCTTTAAGCTCAATGTATAAAGGCCTAGAAGGCCACTACCATAGAGAGAGGACACCAGTACTTAAGCTCGTGAAAACGCAAATCCAAGAAGCTCTCCACTCATAACGAGACCACCTGAGAGAAAATGCCATTTATATGAAGAAGAATTAACACCAACGAGTTACCCTGACTAGATAGTACTCTCATAATGAAAGTAGTACCATATATAAGGAAATGCCAAAACAGAAGTCGTGGATCATTGCTGCATGTTCCTCTACTGGCTCTGTTGATAATCACTTAATTGGAAGCGGTCTCATCATTGATTAGTGGTGTCGATGTATTCTCGACAAAAGGTTTTGAAACCTCAGCTCAGCTGTATAGCTTAGAGAAGCAAGTGTTTTCGTAGCTGTTTCAATCAGCGCTTCTAGTTCAGACTGCAACATTCTAAGCGTATTTAGCTACTAATGACACTATAAGAAGAAGACGATGCTCATCGGACAATCCTGACCGTCCGTTCGTTGGATTTTGAAGTTGCCAAGACTTGCAATTGAGAATCTTAAATAGAAATAGTAAAACCTTAGCTGTATGTATAGCTTAGATAGATGATTTGCTGAAATATATTGTCATGTTCATTACTAATATTATTGTAGCTCTTCTTCATTGTTTAGATCTGGTTATTAACGGGACCAATAAATTAATCACCTTTCAATCTTTCATACTGCTAACTAACTCCCATTTTATAAATTGATTTGGATGGGCAAGCTAGAAATGCAACGTAAGTGTACAACTTTATGTGAAAAAACACTCATATCCTTTGATCATCAAACTAACATGCTTAAGCGTCAAACCAAGGTTTTTTGCAGGGAGGAAATGTTTTTTAAAAAGTTACAAAGCTGGTGTTTGATAGAAAATGGATTGCAAACTGATCATGTTTCTGTATCTTTGCTTATGCATTGACAAGCTGCTACAGTTAATTGAGATATGTTTCCGACGAGGTCATCAACATAAGTGTGTGCGTATGTACATACGCACACCATAAATATTATGCAATGAAGGAAAAGTAATTGAGTTGGATAGCTTTTGCATGCGTCTCATCATGCTGCGGTTGGCTGAGCTGAAGATGGACATGTTCGCTTGAGTTATCTCTCATGTCTAGACCATTTGTGAGAAGATAATTTTTGTTTGTGATTTTCACACCCTCAACCTCTGAAACCTGGATAAGCACACACATATTATCCTCAGATAGGAGAAAAAATGTTGTATCATTTGGCTGCTAGATGCTTCCCAAAACCTCAAAGGTACCTTTTCATGCAATTCCATATTCTGTTGGTGCATTAGGTTTACTTTCTTGTGAAGGTCTAAATTCTCTTGGTGCACGAGATTCCCCTGCAACCGAAAAGATAAAGGATTAGCATTGCGCTTACTAACACTCTGAAAATGTCTAAAATCTATATATGACGGTAACTATAGAGTCCCACCTCTCGGTTGAGTTCTTGTATTTCTTGGATTAACATTTGATCCTGCAAAACGCAAGAAAAGAGTAGATAGAGTACAGCTATTACTTCTTCTTAAATGGTTCCAAAAATTGACATATCGTCACAGCATCAAAACCTTTTTCATTCGAACGCCACGAAGGCTCAGTTCAAGCTGATTTTCCAAATTCTGTAAATCGTCTACACTTAGTCCAGAGAGTTCTTGCCCCATCATTTGCCTGTCAAGTACAAGCTCTTCTGAATATGCATACTTTTCCAGAGTTACTACTACTATATACATTTCCTAATTCACCAAAAAACAAAACAAAACAAAATAGATGGGGAGTTTCAAAGTTTCTGGTTATTTCCTTCTTATGGATGGTTAAGATGTGTGGAGGTATAGATAACTCTGGAGGTGGTAGAGATACAATGGTGATTTTGGGGAACCATTCTTAATCCTTGGCTTTTTGTTCTTAATATTATTGACTTCCTATACAAATGGTAGGATACTTTTGGGTTCTGCAAAAACTAGCCGTGAACTACATATACGTTATCAGTTTTTGCATGTTAGTACATCATTCCCTGTTCTAGTTGTTACTACTGTCGAGAGTGTTTGACAAACTCAGAGGATGCAAAACATACCGGTGATTTTCTTGCAAGTTATGCAGCTGTCGCTTTAGAATCGCAGCCTCCTTTTGCCAGAACTATAATATAACAGAAATGATTTTTCAGGTGATTGAAACTGAGAAAACAAGTATTATGTTTTTGGATTAATAGGATTCTTGAATAAGAAAATGCAACATTATGTATGTAATCTGATGGTCTGGTGTCATGTATTGTGTTTTATCAAATCCTAAGTCAGCAACGATGTGTGGTATTTATGGTCTGCAAGTCTGATATGAAGAGGAATTAAAATGTTGAGATATGCTAATGAAGTTGTAATAGGCTAACATCAGTAAAAGCACCAATAACAGTCTCTCTGTTTTAGTATGTTACTAAGTTTGGTATATTCGTTACTCAATTACAGAATTAGGTCTTTGAATTACTCGTTGGGATCCATAGAGGGAGGAGTAACCACAAAGGAGGGAGTACCTGAATTTCTGAAGCGGGGTCATTTTCTGAACTGGTTTCCCCTTTGGCATCGGTGTATCTCTCTATGACCGACTTCATGCTGCCAAAAAAAGGTAGTTGCATAGTTGAAGAGTGTGGTTGGTAGGTAAGGTAACCAAGCAACATCCGCTGCAGCATTTCTCCTTACAACTTCCATTGTCAGAATTTTTTTTACTTAAAAACAGATTTTAGTCTACCCTTAGCCATCTTTGCCTACATGGAATGAAGATTCTCTGCACCCCAAATACAGATTCGCTAACAAAGAAGCAGGGTATAGATAGTGTCATAGTGAGACATAAATGTGAAGGACCATTTTAGACCATTACATTTATTTCTGACGATCTTTCTACTTAATATTTTGTTCGTTTCGACTGTAACACTTCTGATGGAACTTACAAATTCATTTTCGTTTTTTTGTTTTTGATATCTTTATATTAAAGAGAGAAACAAAAAAAGAAAAGAAAAGGACAGAACCCAGTTCTAAAACCAGGGAACTAAAAAAAATGAACAAAAAAACAGAAAATAACAAAAACAAAGATAGAAGCATTCTCCCTCTGAAACAGATCTAAGAGCAAGATTATATTCAACCTAATTAAAATAGAAAATCGGAAGGGATTGATGATATAATGATTTTTTTATAACAATAGGCAAAGTGTTTCCAAAAAGAAAGACTATACTCCTACATATCATTAAACAAATGAGCAAGTGGAATAATTTAAAAGCAAAACTTGATTATGGATGACAACGAAATCAGAAATGATTCCCCCCATCCCACTTGTGTATATTAATAAACATAAGATAATGCTGCAGCTCATTTTAGGTACATCAAACCCACCAACTAGTTGCCAATAAAGAAAAAGGAAGAGTGGAAAAGGAGACGATTCTTTCCCAAAAAAAAACCCTCTCTAACCAAACCAACAAGACAAATACTAAAAAAAAGTGGTTTATGCGCGACAGAGAGAGAGAGAGAGAGAGAGTGAAGAGTTTCTTCAACCACTAACCACTTTCCTTTTCTCTCCCACCCCCACCCCTACCTTTCCTCTTCTGAAAAAGTGTCTACCAAAATTAGTATGTTTCGAGAAACACCTCACAATCTAAAGCTCCCCTCATCTCAAACAAACATAGAAACATACATACATACAAAACAAGAAAACACAACAACACACATTATCATGTTCCCTTAATTACAAAAACCTTAGAATCTATGAATCTCTCAATTAAACCGTAAGTTAGACTTGGAAATTTCAGCCAATTCAATTGATCTACTACGAGTCTTTCCCTAAACCAATTGAAAATTTGCAAATAAACAATTAACAAGAAATCAAGATTTAGAAATTAATTCCTCAATCAACCAACCAAACCAATACCAATACCCCAAAAAAAAAAAAAAAAGTCAACCAACCAAAAAGAAAAGAAAAAAAAGGGTACCTGGAGCTGGAGAAATCGTAGAGGCGACCGGTGCTAGAGAAGATGATAACACCAACCTCAGCATCGCAGAGAATCGCAAGCTCCTTAGCTTTCTTCAACAAACCATTCCTTCGCTTCGAGAACGTAACCTGACGGCTCGTTGAGTTATTGATCCTCTTTATCGCGATCTTTCCCCTTCCCATTTCTTTCAACTCCACAAATTAAACATCATCGTCAATTTCAAATTCAAATTCCCCAATTCAACAACAAAAGAATCGAATTAATTATATACCTTTTTTTTTTTTGAAATTGAGACGAGATCTGGCTAATCCGATAACCGGAGGTGAGAGAAGAAACGGTTCAGCTGAGAGATTTGGTGGTGGTGGGTTAAGCTGTTGTTGTTGTTGTTGATCGAAAGAGGAGAAAAGGAGAGAGTAGTAGAGAGAGCCACATAAGGAAAGATCATATGATAATATTTTGTGATATTTAGGGCTAAAAGGGCTTTCTTACTATATAAACATAGATCGCTTGTTTATACTGACACTTGGCATGCTATAAGTGGGGTTTCTTTTCTTTCCTTTTTCGATACCCAGCCGGTCTATTCTCTTATCTCTTTCTTTTATTGTCGTAGTACGACAACTAGTCTGTCTGAAAATACAAAGCACTTTCCTTCTTCATATTTTTTTTTTGTCCTAAAATAAAATTAATACTTTAATGTACCCAACTATATCCTATAATGCGAGAAAAGGATATTTTAAGGATTTTTCAATTATTTAGTTTATCAAAATTTCGTACAAAAAAGTTTACAATATTGAAGAAGCTACGGAGAAGCTATCTATTTTAGCTAGATTCGGAAGAAACTAAAATTAGTTCTCTGAACAGTGTTCGAATCCGTCTTCGCTTGTAGTGAATGATGACTGATTTGTGTAATTTAGATGGATGGTTCTGATTCGTTCATTTGTGATAAACTCTCCTTAGATGAGAAACTCTCTATGTAAGTAAACTAAAATGATGGACACTAATAGATTGGACATGAAACAAAAAACAAGTTCTGTCTGTGTGTGTGTGATTTGTGAAGGCAGAGAGAAGAAACGAGGACCACCAACACCGTAAATATATATATATAGAGAGATTCTTCTGGTCGCAGGGATTTTTATTTGTACCAACCAGCAAGGAAATGCCGAAGCATGAAACAAAAGGCGCAAGCTAGACCCTGCAATATATATAACACACAAACATCAAATATTTGTGATTTCTTTCTTTCTCTAACAAACAAACCAACTTGAATCTAGAGATCATATGGGTATTAGTAACAAGTTTACCTGGAAAACAAGAAGATGAATACATAGAGTCTTTTCTGATTTCCTACCAAATATCCTCAAGTAGACGTTCACCAGTGTCCCATCTTTTGTTCCCGTCAACAGTCCCGTAGCTGGATCAAACCTGATTCAGAAGAGAGAGCAACAAATAGTCATGTCATGTGTTGCTTTTATGTAACAAAGATTCATATGTGTTGGCCTTGCTTTTATGAAAAAATGACCAAAAAAATGCTTACTTGGGGAGACGATGCCGTGGACATTTCACAATGCCAGCAAGCTGAAACAGTTATACCAAAGCAAGTTAGGTGCTTTGACATGAAATTGAAAAGTAACAACAGAAAGTGTAATAGATGAAGAAAGGCAATCAAACCTGCGGAAGCGACAGTAGAAAGTTCAACACTTGTGGAAGAAAAAAGATTAGGAGGGTTTCACTGCGAAAGAGAATTTCCAAAAGATAGAGTTAGTTAGCTGTGCAGGGTTCACACTTTAGTTAAATGCAAAACTGCAAATGATGAATCTATATGTACAGAAAAATGAGGAAGGTATGGTTGGAAGTACACCTGAAGTGACCAAGAATACCAACAACTGCCATAGTCATTCCAGCAAAGACTGTGTAAGTGTCTCCAACAAAAACTGCAGAAGGGTACCTAACAACACCAAAGATTCGACATGAATGAGGTTAGAGAAAGCAATCCGCATTGTTTGTTTACCTGATAAATTTAAGAGATAAGGACTTGAAAGTTGAAAGTATTACCAATTGTAGGCAAGCATTGCCAGTGATGTTGACATCAACGGCTGAGTAAGGTAGATTGAGAAGGCATGAGCTTGATGATACTCAGTATCAACAGATCCTCCGATTTGCATGACATTATGTATCAGGATCTACAAGTAACTGGGAATGCATCATATATTTACTTAAGAGAAACCAACCGGAGGAAAATTGGGACAAAACAAACTAAGACGCATTTTGACTGCAGAACTTACAGCAGCTGCAATAACTACGGTTTGACCGATCTCAAGGCCATTCAGACCAGCATGAATGTTTATAGAATTTGTGCAAAAGACAGCCAGTAGCGCCATATATAATTTATATATTCGTCCTGCCACGATACAAATACAATTAAGGAAAATCAATTTGAACATAGCTACTGATGGTTTTAACACTACCTAGATCAAGCACTTCCAAGCCAACATAAGAAACTAGAGGTTTCGGTATGACGATAGTTGTATGTCCAGCATATGCCATCAGCAGAGGAAGGGTTGCAAAAGATGGCAGGAGAAGTTTCCTGCAAATTGACCAATAATTAATACGCGAACAAAAATAAAGAATGAACTTAATCCAAAAACAAGAACTGCACCTACACTCTCCAAGGCACATCAAGGACGTCATCTACAAATCCAAGCAAAATCATGAAGCAAATAGATGCCAGAGCTGCATTGTACTCCACAAGCCACTGCACAAATATATTAACCAGACTGATGAAACTGCATCGAAGCAATAAATGAGCTAACAGCTACCAAGTCCACAGTTCACATCCATCTAGCGACAAAACATTGTAATTTGACATAACAGCTGAATTTAAACACATATGCAAAAGCAGAAGAAAAGAAAGATTGAAACATTGGTATAAAAAAAAAGAAGTCTCACAAATGAATGACTCACTTAGCCAAAAGAAGTGAATGATCAAAGCTTGAGCTTTTGAGATCAGGGNACTTACAGCAGCTGCAATAACTACGGTTTGACCGATCTCAAGGCCATTCAGACCAGCATGAATGTTTATAGAATTTGTGCAAAAGACAGCCAGTAGCGCCATATATAATTTATATATTCGTCCTGCCACGATACAAATACAATTAAGGAAAATCAATTTGAACATAGCTACTGATGGTTTTAACACTACCTAGATCAAGCACTTCCAAGCCAACATAAGAAACTAGAGGTTTCGGTATGACGATAGTTGTATGTCCAGCATATGCCATCAGCAGAGGAAGGGTTGCAAAAGATGGCAGGAGAAGTTTCCTGCAAATTGACCAATAATTAATACGCGAACAAAAATAAAGAATGAACTTAATCCAAAAACAAGAACTGCACCTACACTCTCCAAGGCACATCAAGGACGTCATCTACAAATCCAAGCAAAATCATGAAGCAAATAGATGCCAGAGCTGCATTGTACTCCACAAGCCACTGCACAAATATATTAACCAGACTGATGAAACTGCATCGAAGCAATAAATGAGCTAACAGCTACCAAGTCCACAGTTCACATCCATCTAGCGACAAAACATTGTAATTTGACATAACAGCTGAATTTAAACACATATGCAAAAGCAGAAGAAAAGAAAGATTGAAACATTGGTATAAAAAAAAAGAAGTCTCACAAATGAATGACTCACTTAGCCAAAAGAAGTGAATGATCAAAGCTTGAGCTTTTGAGATCAGGGACACTTACCACCGAATCTTCTGTGAAATTAAAGAACTGAAACACTATCGCCACTATCAAGAAGACAATACCGACAACAATTCCCAATGACTCAGGCCTACAAAGAAATAAGAATAAGCACATCAAAACTTACCAATGACACACACAGAAGTCAGATCATGTAACAAAGATCATCAAATCAAAGCCTAAAACATGTATAGAACATCAATTAGAAACTGAGACACTTCATACTTTTCCACCCTCCCAACAAAATCAAATCTTAAGAGACATCTATTTCAAGATATAACAATGAACACTAATACTAAATTTAAAACCTAAACAAGAAACGAGAGACAAATCAAAGAAGGGAAAGAAAGAAAGAAAAAACTAACACTTTAGCTTGTCCTTGACGAGTGCCTCTTTTATTGATATCAAAACCAAACATATTACGCCTGAGAACGTATCTAGCAGCCACAGGAATCAATTTGAGTGTGACAAAGAACCCAACCAAGCTAAGCCCAGCGTTAATAAGAATCGGACGCTTGAGCTCATTGTCAACATTGTAGTGGAAACAGAGAAGGTAAAGGTAAAGCGAACACAGAAGCGAAGAGATCACAAAGATCACTCCCAATTTCGGCGGTGCGAGACGGAAATCTTCTCCGGAAACAGTGGGTTTCTGCTCCTTCGTCGCCGGGGTAGGTTCAGATGAAGCTGGTTTGGCCGAATTAGTGACTGAAGAAGCTCTCTTACGAGCTGCCATGACGGATCCGTTGGCTACTTTGGTTCCCCGCCTCTGGATGGATTTGCTTCTTCGACTTTTCGCTAAAAGCTTCTTCAAGTCTGTGTAGGCGCATTCAATTAGAACTTGCCACTTAACAATAATACGACACCGTATCACACTTCACTTTTTTGCCAAAAAAAAAAAAGTATAAAAAGAAATAGAGAGATAACTATGGGATTCATGTGAAATTGCTCAAATTACTAATTATCTTTTTATTTTCTTTTTTAATCAAAGTGTAAGATAGAAGTTATCAAGAGTAGTATAAAGAAGAGTAAATCTTACGTATAGTTTGGCCAGATCCAAATTGTATAAGCTAATGATATTTTTATTCTAAAGTAGAGATAATGACAAAACCTGAAGAAGAACAACTTTCTCATGTAACACAGATGAGTGAAACTTGAGTTGTCTGTATTAGAGATCAAAACTTGATCTCCTCATTCTTGAATCTGTCATTGCCTCAACTTTAGAATAAAAATATAAGAAGCAAGATGTTCAGAAACTAAACTTCACATTTTAAGAAAACTATAAACCTGAATAAGGGAGGTTAGAGATACGATGAAGTTAAAAGAGCACAAAAGAAAACCAGTAGTCAGATGAGGAAGGCAATGAATTTGTTGTATTTGAAGTTATTGACTCATCAACATGATCAAGTATTTTGCATGGTACATATGATAGAAGCCTGCTATATGATATTCCCTCTTCATCTGTGGAATCATCTGTGTGTATAACCTAAACGAAAACCTTTCCTAAATGTACACCAGAGCTCAGGTTCAAAACCTGTTCGTATGTCATTCGAATAAATCCCACTCTTTGTAGTCACTTTTCAGAAGGTTCCATCTTGGTTGCTTCCAAGCCTGGAGGCGACAGTGGTGGTACCGCTGATACTTGAGATTTACCGTCAAGATCAAGATGAAATTCCAACACCTTCCTCCTACCAGTTGCCTGAGAAGATTCTCGGGTATTGCTTAAAGTCGAATCAGCAGTTGAAGAGTTTTTCGAGAAAGACATGTGAGCTGCGGTTACCACGGAGCTGAAAACACCCGCTTCCCTTAGCTCTTGGATTATAACCTGTAAGATATGATAGCTTGTGGAAAACCAAACACTGATCGATCATGCCAAATAAGAAACGTGGTTTAGATTTGTTGTAACTAACCATGGGAGCATAAATGCGGGTCAGAATTCCCTTCCTAAGGAGTTTCAACTTCAATTTTTCATCTGTCCACACAACATGCTCTTTGTACCTGTTTTAGTGAAGCTTATTAAACTGCAGGAGAGGATAATAGGATGAAGAGCAATGGTTATATTTAAATCTATATCGATACCACTGAAGCATTTCCTCTGTACTCGCGGTTGAAGCAATAATAAATGCCTACATGTGATGGCCAAGAGCTTTGAGTACTCTATATTTCAGAATAATATGCAGGAAATAGAAAGGAATTTTAACATAAATCTCCACTCACAGCTCTGTCAAACTCCAGCATGAAACATCTCTTGACATCCACTTTAGTGGGCTTACAGCCACAACGATCACGTCTTGAGGTAAGATCTGAAAATCTGGGATAAGTGTAGTGCAGCACGGCAGCTTCTTCTACTTTGACCTCACTGTATCAACGATAAAATAGTCAGCAACCCCAAACAACTGAAATTGACAGGTTCAGGGCTCCATGTCCTACTACAAGCTTCTATTGGATCAACCACACTTATCCCAGATACAAAGAGTCAGATCAGATACAAAGAGTCATTTGATAGACAAGTTAACGAGAGAAGAGCATACTTTGGACTCTTTCTGTAGTTGTGCCATCGATGAGCACCATTGGGACGAAGATGGTTCTGAACACGGGCAGCAGCTTTCCCATTTCCATAGGTTAGAAAGTAGTTTGGGTTTCCACGAGTGGCCTCTTTATAGCTTCCAAAGTAAACATCTCTCGGAAGATGGTCATAATTCTTCTTGAACATTGATACCTATGATAAAATGAAAGTACAACAGAAAATATAATCAAGTACCTATGGTAAGTCCGACAAATCATGTAATCAATTTCTCATGGGGATAATATAGGTTTAGCTGGTAAGAAAAAGCACGTAGTCACAAAAGATGATAATTTCTATACCTCACTGAAAGGTACCTTGATATCATCTCGCTCAACACTGCTCTCCTGAAACAAGAACAATGCTGATGAAGCCTGAAGAAGCTAATCACAGTCTAAAAACGAAATTCCTATCTAAAAATGAAAATCATATCTCCTGTAACACTTACATAATTAGGAAAGATAGCTATATCCACGTTTGCAGATACATTTGCCAGCAAATTCCGCAAAGAATATTCATGGTTTCCAGAAGGATGTATAAGCTCGTCGGTGTCAAGATGTATTATCCAGTCCATACTAGTGTCCTACATACACCGCATAACAGCAACGTGCAGCGTGAGAAAGCAATCAAGTGATTATTACCATATGCCGTATCCAACCATGGAAAATGTAACAGATACCTGAGCCATTTTGATTGCCATTTCCATGTTCAAGGACTGTTTCACAAATAATTCATAGTTACACGGTTTGTAGAAGAAGCTCGCCAGCCAAGTCTCATTCCATATCCGGCTGTAGACCAAAAGGCAATGAAATGTCATATTAGTGGATTTATAGATCTAAAAGTAAGGTGAAGAGATTCCCAACAAACATTTCAGTAAGTGACATGACAATCATAACAAAGGCACATCATATCAATTACCAATCTTTTTCTAACTGAAACACTCTATATCAATCCATGGATTCTAGGCCACTCTTATATAACCCGCAAAATCAGAACTTCATTCGCCAAAGATATTCGCAAAAGATGCAGAAGAGAATACCTTTTGGCCTGCTGTTCTTCTAATTCTTTTGTCCTGTATATAACTTTTACACCCTGCAAAAAGGGAAACACAGTTAAGAGAAAACAAATCAATCAATAAATCGGATCAAAGAAAAGTTACAGAGCTTACAGGAATAGACTCCAAAACTCGAGACACGTTTGGTGATGCAGCCTTCCCCTCAACAAATAAATAAAAGGTTGAAACTCCAATAACTTTGTGAAAGAAAATCCATGGCAGTGTTTGCTCTAATCCAGCCGAAGTGCTTGTTGTAATACATATCTACCATAAAAAACAAAAAACAAAAAGTCAGAATCTTTATAAAAAAAAAAATCTGATTTTTACATATCACAAGTTTCCCACAACACTCAAATCACAAAATACCAGTCTAGCTATACAACGTAACTGCAACAAGTAATGAATTTGTAAATTTCCATCCCAGTGAAACACATAACAAGGATCAACGATATAAGAACAAGAAGACGAGTAAATCAAATTAAAACCAGAAGAGAAAAATCCAAAATTGGAGAAAAAAGGGACTCACCCTAGGTTTGAGATCCGATTGGTAAGCAAAATCCCAATCGCGGAAATAAGGAAACGAAGGGGAACGGCTCTGACCTAAAAGATCAACACAACCCGAATCAGAAACCGAACGACGGGAAGAGCGTTTCTCTTGTTGGGTTGAAACCATTCCGGGGAACTCGTGATGATCCGTAGACCAAAGGGTAACCGGGTCGTCGAGTCCGCCGCGCCATTGGAGAACGAAGGCAAAACAGGCGAGAGAGAGAGGAAGGAGAGTCACGAGCAAGAAAAGACGCGAGGAAGATGATGATGAAGGAGAGGACACAGAGGGTTTGGAAGAGGAGTGTTGACCCGCCATGCTACAAAAACAAAAACAAAAACGCCAGTGGCATAGAAGAAGAAAGGGAGTATGTATGTATGTATGAATCCCACAATGCGTATGTGTAGAGGGGTGTGGGAGGGAGACGAAGAAATTGAAACTGAAGAGAATTTGAAAGGAGTAGTCTCTCTCTCTCTCTGATGACGGAGCCGTTTTTCAGTTGGCCTTTCTTCTTATTTTCTTAGGATTTATCAAAAATCATAAATAAATATATACTTCCTTTTTTTTGGCCAACTATTTCTTTTTTTCTTTCTCTTCTATTAAAAATTAAGATATTGACATGATCTAAAAAAATATATAGTACAATCTAACTAATTTTAATCAAAAATATAATTTTACTAAAATAAAATAATACTAGGTAACAACCCGCACATAGTGCGGATACATTAATTCAAATAAAATTATTATTTAAGATTTGATATTTGTTTGTGTAAAATAAAATATGTAAATATTTTTTTTTTAATTCAAATTTACGTTTATTTTATATAAAAATATATTTTATCCGTGAAATATTTGAAAGTAAATAATAATTTTAACGCGGTGAAAAAATTTGTATGAAATTTATTTTAATAAAACATGAATAATTATTAAATTTTTAAAGAATTAATTTTTTGTTTTTGAAAGAAGTATAATATAGTGTCAAATTAAATGACTACAAATAGTTTAATTTATTTAGTGAATTTTTATTTAAGTCTGTAATGGCATAGATGTAATTAGAATTAATTAAGAGAGTTTATTTGCTAAGATGTGCTTCGAATTCTCTGGCGACGACACATCAACTTTTTTTCAATTAATATATAGGAGATGTTGAACAAAAATAAATAAACAAAATAATATTATATTGAATATTGACATTGAATACAATTACTATAAAATAGTAGTACATCCTAACTATCATTAATTAGGTATAGAATAGTTTTTTTTCTCGAAATACACTTATTTTTTATACTAAAAAAAATCACGTAATTGTTGAATTATTTATGAATACATATATACTTGGATTAAAATGTATAATATATAGTTTTTATATAGACTACATGTCAAATTTTGATTTGTTCTAGTGACTTATGTTATTCTGTTAATGTTAAGGATTGTAGTTTCGAACATCTCCCATAATCTATGTTGCATGGAAACGGAAACGGAAACGCGGAAACGAAACGTTTCGGAAACGGGGAACGGGTTTTTTTGAAAAAATAGGTAATGGAAACGTATAGGAAACATGTATATATATATATATATTAATAAATCCCCAAACATGAAAATCATAATAAAAAAATTCTGAAACAACACAAATTCAAAACATAAATATTAAATAGTTTAATTAAAAATAAAATTGTTATAGCTTTTGCTTTTTAGGGTTCGACTAATTATAACTTATGAATTCTTATAAATTAAATTATTTATTTATTAAATTTCAAAATTATAAAAAAGAGTTTCCGCCGCGTTTCCAAAACGGAAACTTCGTTTCCATCGTGTTTCCAAAACAGAAACGGAGTTTCTATCGTGTTTCCAAACTGAAATTTTTAGGAAACGTGTTTTTGTGGCTTGTTTCCGAGTTTCCATGAGTTTCCGTTTCCGAAGCGTTTCGGAAACAGGAAACGCACCTCAAAAAGAGTTTCCATGCAACATAGCCCATAATCTTATTTCAGTATTATAAATGTAGCTAAAAGTTGATAACTCTTTTTTTTTTGTGTGTGTGCACCAATATAACTTTATATTTAAATTGCTTAAATGCCTGTATAAAAATTTGGTCAACAATAAATTAGTTTTTTTTTCTTTGTTTTTCTTAAACTATTGAATTCGAATCAGTCTATCTTCTAATTTATTGCTGAAGAAAGCTGAGAAAAGTGCATTTAATTTTAGGACAAAACTGACGAAAAATAGTCGGCTTTCCCGGCAACGTAAAGTAATTAGATTTACTACTAACTAATCTATGCGATTTAATGATTATAGTTTCTGCCAAACTCTCTCTACTAACGCTACCAGTGACACATATAGAGGAAAGTTTTCTGCCAAACCTTAATAAATAGGCTAAATCAATAACTCCAGAATCTAATCAACGTGACACACGACAATATTGCATCAGCTAACAGCTATGCCTCTCTGGTTCTATCTATATGACTTTCTCGAAGCTGACAATGACAGTTAAAAAAGTATACGAAACAAGAGCTTCATGGTTTTGTTTCAACTGGTAAAACTAAAACCGTTAAAAAATTTATCATAAGAATTCTAGTTTTGAAGTTTTCATGGTGTAATTTGCACATAGTTCGTCACCAATTCTTACTTTGTATGTTGCTCTTGACCCAAAAAAAAAACAATGGTATAGAAGGCTATATATATACACACACAAGCAAAGCAACCAATTTGTTGCTTTGGATTACAATAGACAACTAAAGTGTACCAATGTACCAATTGATTAAGCCTAAATCGCATCAATTGAACTTCTCATGCCAATATGAGCTCCAAGGAGTGGTCCAATGTTCCCATCCAAGACCGATTTCAGGTCCAGAATCTCTAAACCGGTTTTTGTATCAACCACCATCTTGTGACCCTTAGCGACATACCTCCTTGTTTCTTCCAAAATGTTATTTCTGTTGATTTTGTTTACATCCGAAATCTTTTGCTCTTTTGCTATCACAAGCAACTTTGCCTTTAACCGGTTTAGCGCTTTGATCCTGTTTGCAAACCTGTTTCTTTCTCCTGTATCCAAAAAACCTATATTAGAATCTGCATAAAATGCAGTAAATCAAAGTGTAATGTGCTTAAAGATACCTGAAGATTCCACTGTAATTCCACTCGGAATGTGTTGAATAGAAACCATTAAATCCTCATCCTTTAATTCCACTTGTTTATTCTCTTGTTTATTCTCTTTCGCAGGATACGATACAATTAAATCCTCATCCTTTACCTCAAAATCAGGAGATGCTCTCAAGAATAATGGTATGATATCAACAGTCGCTGAACATTCCTGACGCAAAGAAAACATCTTTTCAATTCTTTCCGGGGCAAGGAGGAGTTATAACTTGTACTGTATACCTCTTTAGAAGTGGTGATAAGGCGATGCAAGCCTCGCTCACCTAATAGATAACCATAAGCAAACTCGAATTCAAACTCTATTGTGGCTGAATTTACGCCACTTTTACTGCTCAGGGAACTACTTTTCTCAGCCACCCTCGCATTTTGGCCTAGCTTTTCTGCCCATTTGATATACATACTTACAACTTGCTCTGTCCACATCTGCAAGTCCTCATATATGTGTATAAGAACATACAGAAACAAAGATACAAGCACAGAGTTGGTAACTGTATAAGTGCCTTGAGAATGATGAAACCAACCTGAGATTTTATGTCTTGGGATCCGGATTTTATAATCATACAGGCTCCTTCAGATTCATATTGATCCCTTAGAATCTTAGACATCTCATAGTGATCCAAAGATCTACTAACATCGAGCGATGAATCGTAGGCTTGCTCAAACAGACTATAATCTATAGCATCCATCTCACCCAATTGTATGATTAGCTTAGCTTCTTCAGCCTAATTAACAGACACATTCAGAAACTAAATTTCTTGCAAAAGAAAAGAAAAAAAGCAAGAAGATTTGGTAAGAAGAAACTAAAAGAACCTTGTATTTGAGGTCTTTGAGGATATCAACTGCTTTCTCTCGATCAGCTAATTTGAGAAGAATCTCATCAGATTTAGCTGGATCATCCCATAAATCATAGTAACGCATTGTTTCTTCTTGCTTTATCCATTGCTCTTCTTCAAGCTCAAGAGCATCCGGTGCTAACATCTCAGCCTTAAGAACAACATCTTTAATCTTCTTCTTTAGTGAAAACAATCCTGAGGCAAATTTTAAACCAGAATTTACACAAAATGCCACACCAAACAAAAATCATAAAGCTTCCAACTTTAATTTGTATAAAGAACAAATCCCTCAACCCAGTTCCAAATTTACTATTTTGCTTAGCCTCAAAACTCATTAAGAGACATACCCAATTGCTTGTAGACGGTGTCCATGTCATCCATGGACTGAGAGGCTCGAACAGAGTTGAGACGAAATCGAGATGGTGTTCTCTTCCTGTAAAAGCGTCGCCATGAGCAGCCTCCGCCTGTAATCTTTGCCGCCATTTTTTCCTCGCCGGAGCTCCGACAAAAAATATTAAATGGGGGTTTAAGCTCGTTTCTTTGTCCCCGTTATGGGTCCTCCTCCACAACCTTATCCTTAAGACTCTGTTTTTAAAAATTTGAGTCTCTAATGTCTTCCACGTAACTCCCCTTCATTCTCATAAAGTTTAGTCATTTAGACACAGAGAGAATTAGCAGAATCGAATTAATGATACATTTATACGATCATTACAAAAATAATTCTTGGAGACTTGGAGTAATCATCCAGTGATGTGAAGGGTATTTATGTAATTATCTGTAGGGTTTAGGTTTAGACTTTAGACTTTTTTAGAGTGAAGGATTGAATTGAAGTCTGATTTGAACCAATACGCTGCGTTTTAGTTCTCTGAGACTATTTTTGTCGATGGAGTTGCTTATCCCGGCAAATAAATAAATCTTTGGTTCATCCCAAATCAGAAGTGAAACGCTCGAAGAAAATGGTGGTTTTGATTTCAAGTACCGTGACGATATGCAGAGTAAAACCAAATCTTGAAGATGGAAGCTTTCGCGTTAGCCGGTTAATACCCAGACCCGAAATTCCATTTTTCTCAGGTGAGTTTACTTTTCCGTTCTGTTGAAAAAATTCGGATTAAGTTTCTCGTTTATGTGATGGGTTTCTGAAAGAACTCAACTTTNTATTTTGCTTAGCCTCAAAACTCATTAAGAGACATACCCAATTGCTTGTAGACGGTGTCCATGTCATCCATGGACTGAGAGGCTCGAACAGAGTTGAGACGAAATCGAGATGGTGTTCTCTTCCTGTAAAAGCGTCGCCATGAGCAGCCTCCGCCTGTAATCTTTGCCGCCATTTTTTCCTCGCCGGAGCTCCGACAAAAAATATTAAATGGGGGTTTAAGCTCGTTTCTTTGTCCCCGTTATGGGTCCTCCTCCACAACCTTATCCTTAAGACTCTGTTTTTAAAAATTTGAGTCTCTAATGTCTTCCACGTAACTCCCCTTCATTCTCATAAAGTTTAGTCATTTAGACACAGAGAGAATTAGCAGAATCGAATTAATGATACATTTATACGATCATTACAAAAATAATTCTTGGAGACTTGGAGTAATCATCCAGTGATGTGAAGGGTATTTATGTAATTATCTGTAGGGTTTAGGTTTAGACTTTAGACTTTTTTAGAGTGAAGGATTGAATTGAAGTCTGATTTGAACCAATACGCTGCGTTTTAGTTCTCTGAGACTATTTTTGTCGATGGAGTTGCTTATCCCGGCAAATAAATAAATCTTTGGTTCATCCCAAATCAGAAGTGAAACGCTCGAAGAAAATGGTGGTTTTGATTTCAAGTACCGTGACGATATGCAGAGTAAAACCAAATCTTGAAGATGGAAGCTTTCGCGTTAGCCGGTTAATACCCAGACCCGAAATTCCATTTTTCTCAGGTGAGTTTACTTTTCCGTTCTGTTGAAAAAATTCGGATTAAGTTTCTCGTTTATGTGATGGGTTTCTGAAAGAACTCAACTTTTCAGTAGGGTTGAGTGATGAGAAGACGAAGAAGAAATGTTTAGTTTCGGTTCAGTGTTTAGCTGTGAAGAAAGAACCAGTTGTTCAAAGCGTGGAGAGAGTTAAAGGGACAATTTTTCCCAAGAGAGCGAAAAATCTTATCATGAGTGAAGGAAGAGATGAAGATGAAGAGTATGGGAAGCTCATTTGTCCAGGTTGTGGTATTTTTATGCAGGACAATGATCCAGATTTACCCGGATATTATAAGAAGAGAACGGTCACTGCAAAGAACTTAGAAGTTGATGAAGAGGTGGAAGATGATGAGCTTGATGGGGTTGAAATGGTAGATAATGATGATGATGATGATGAGGAGGAGGAGGAGGGGGGAGATGATGAAATGGATGATGAGATCAAGAATGCAATAGAGGGTAGCAACTCTGAAAGTGAGAGTGAGATTGACTGGGAATCAGATGAGTGGGAAGACAAGGAAGAGCTGAATGATGTTGAATTGGATGGTTTTGCTCCGGCTGGTGTTGGATATGGTAATGTCACTAAGGAGAGGGAGAAGAAGAAACGGATTTCGAAATCAGAGAGGAAGAAGATAGCTAGAGAGGAGGCAAAGAAAGACAATTTTGATGATGTGACGGTGTGTGCTCGTTGCCATTCTCTTAGGAATTATGGCCAAGTGAAGAATCAGGCTGCAGAGAACCTCTTACCAGATTTCGATTTTGATAGGTTGATATCAACTAGACTGATAAAACCAATGAATAATTCCAGCACTACAGTTGTAGTCATGGTTGTTGATTGTGTTGACTTTGATGGTTCATTTCCCAAACGAGCAGCCAAGTCTCTGTTTACAGTGCTTCAAAAAGCTGAAAATGATCCTAAGGGTAGCAAGAACCTCCCAAAACTTGTGCTTGTTGCAACAAAAGTAGACTTACTTCCGACACAGATTTCACCTGCTCGGTTAGACAGATGGGTGCGCCACCGTGCCAAGGCTGGAGGAGCGCCTAAGCTAAGTGGGGTATATATGGTTAGTGCTCGCAAAGATCTCGGTGTTAAGAATCTGTTAGCTTACATTAAAGAGTTAGCTGGTCCAAGAGGAAACGTGTGGGTTATTGGAGCTCAGAACGCCGGGAAATCTACTTTGATTAATGCCTTATCCAAGAAAGATGGTGCAAAGGTCACAAGGCTCACGGAAGCTCCGGTTCCTGGAACAACACTTGGAATATTGAGAATTGGTGGAATATTGTCTGCAAAGGCAAAGATGTATGACACTCCGGGCCTTTTGCATCCCTACCTTATGTCCCTGAGGTTAAATTCAGAGGAGCGGAAAATGGTAGAGATAAGGAAGGAGGTTCAACCTCGGAGTTACAGAGTCAAGGCAAGCTCTCTTTTATTCATATTTAAACAGTTTTTTAAAGGTTTTCTCTGCTCCCGGGGTTGAAGGACCTAGAGCTCTAAACTTTAGAGCTTCTTGTAACGAGTACTGAGAATTGTAGCCACTGTTTTACTGCTTTGGTATCAGTTACGCAAGTTTGTGTTTCAAGAACTAACCTAATTCTGCTGAATCTTTTATTTGTAGGCAGGACAGTCTGTTCACATTGGTGGCTTGGTCAGGCTAGACCTCGTTCAGGCGTCGGTTGAAACAATATACATAACAGTATGGGCATCGCATAGCGTTTCACTACATCTAGGAAAAACAGAGAATGCTGAAGAAATACTCAAGGGCCATTCCGGTTTACGCCTGCAGGTAAGTGAAGCTTGTATCTCGTGCAACTCCTCATTTTAGCAACATCAGAATGTAATGGAAACCCTTTTTTATTGTATCAAATAGCCACCAATCGGAGAGAACAGAGCGGCTGAATTGGGAAACTGGGAAGAGAAGGAGATTCAGGTGACGGGAAGTAGTTGGGAGGTGAAAAGCATCGACATTTCAGTGGCTGGTCTTGGCTGGCTAGCTCTTGGTCTCAAAGGTGAAGCAACACTAGCATTATGGACTTATCAGGGGATTGATGTAACCTTGAGAGAACCATTGGTTATTGACCGCGCACCATATCTTGAGCGACCTGGCTTCTGGTTGCCAAAAGCCATAACCGAAGTGCTTGGAACCCATTCTAGTAAGCTTGTTGAAGCTCGTAGGAGGAAGAAGCAACAAGACAGCACAGATTTTCTCTCTGATAATGTTTCATAGTAAACTTGTATACTTAATTAAGAGAGATTAAGATTAGTGCTGATACAAGTTACAGATTAGCTTTTTCAATCAGTGCAGTCATTTTTGGAAGGCTAATATTGGTTTTCTATTTTTAAACATTTTTATATATCCACATCGATTCATTTTCTAATAATTCAAATGAGTTTTTCGAAAATGGATTTATCAAATAAGCAAAGTTGTACATCTAAGATTTTCGATCCTCTGTTATTCAATTGAGAATTTTAAAAAATCTTATAAAATTCTATTTTATTCAACTAGATTTATAGAAAATCCTTTAAAATAATTCAGAATCTCTTGTTATTCAAAATATCACAACTTTCTTTAGAATGCTACTTTGAATGATTAGACTTGTTTTTGCTTTTTACTTGAAAAATACTCCTCTCAAAATCATACACTTTGAGGTAGAATTTTAAAAGATTTCATTAAAACAAAAAACAAAAAAAACACAGTCATAAAACCACCACCATCTCTGTTCGGTAAGCTTTCTCCGCAAATCAACTCCGGCAACTCTAATCTCCGCAGATCAACTATTTGTTTCTATTTTTTCTCACATTCAAGATTGCTTTTCTCTCTACTCTGTTTTGGTTATTGTCTATAGAGAACCATTGAAATATAGGATCACGTAGATTTTTTCTTACAACACACACAAAATCACTAAGCCCAACTTCCTTGTTGACTTGTTCCTTCTTCTCCTCATGTGTCCTTCACCTTCTTCTTCTTCCTTTTGCTCATCTTCTTCGCTTAGTTTCTTTCTTTGTTCTTCATCTCACTGAAAGCTTCTTTTTCCTTCTTGCATGATTTAGGCTATGTGGTGGTGTAATGGTGTCGACAGATTTTCTTTCTTTCTTTTGTGTTGTAAAATATTTTAAAATCACACAAAGTTTACTAATAAAATCTCATAGATGCTCGTAGAATCACATTTTATTTTCTAAAAAGAAAAATAAAATAAAATCTAAAACACAATCAAATCTCCTAAAAAATTCTGAAATCTTTCAAAATTCTAAAATATTAAAATCTTACCAAATTCTTTCAAATGTCAACTTCAATTCCCCCTAAAAATCTATGTCTTTGTATTTAACTAAGAAATCTCAAACATTCCTTAGTTTTTTATTTTTAAACTATGAATCTATTAAATACAGAGATTTTAGCTAGGATTAGAAATCATAAATTCCACTAAACTCAAAGAAAAAAAAATATACTATTGGTTAAATTCAAATTTATTGTAAAATATATATAATTCCAATGAAACTCATAATTAAAAAAAGGACCGGCATAAAATTTTGTAGGCCGAGCAAGCCCATTGTGAATATATATATTTATCAAATGCCGCCGATTTAACTTCCCTTTCTCGCCGGAATGTATCTTTCTTCCGGTTGCTGATCCCGGCGTCGAACACTTGCCTCTCCTCTGTCTTCAAACACGAGGTCTGTCTTACTTATCCTTTTTCTGATCAGACTAGTACCTAATTAAGTTGAAATTGAAGATATTTCTAGGGCTCAGATTTGTGTTACGAATCTCGGTTCATCGTTCCGATCGTCAATTTCACTGTAGTAGTAGATTAGTCCTCATCGTTTATGTTCCGATTTAGTAAGGATGCGAGTATTCTTCTGGGGTTTTATTGATTTTACTGTACTCTTCTTAGTTAACATTGAAGTTGTGTTCTTAGATCTGTATACTTGCTCTCTCTTTATGGAACTGTCTCCTGTATTGTGTTCACATTTTGACCTGTTTGTCTTCAATTCTTATTGGTTTGTTGTGCTCTTTCGTTTTGACTTTTGGGAATTGTGTGGCAGAGAGCTGAAATGAAGAGAAAATGTAGGATTTGGTTGCCTAAGCAGCTTGCATCAGCTGATGATTTGAGTCAAAGTCTATTGTTTGGGTGGTTCGTATGCCATTCCTCTTCTTGTCTTGACGTAGTTGTGGCCTTTATCTCTGATGAGAGCTCCTTGTCCAATGCCGGATCTAAGCTCCAAGTAATAATCTCCACTTCATATTTTTATTTTTTTTCTCCCATCTTGTTTCATTACCTACCCTTTCCTCTTGCATTATGATAAACAGTGTATGCGACATTTTTCTTTTGTGACAGGACGTACTCAATGAAACAAATGAGAAGATGCCCTCAACTTTAAGGGATAAGGCAGCATTTACTCTCCTTGGTCGTTATGATGTACGCCTTAAAGCTAATGGAAACTCATCCAAGATTACAACAGACAAAGGTGTGTGCAGTAAGGCCGGAGCTTATGGTGGTCCTTGCAGATATAGTAGCCTAAGCTGTGGTTGTCATAAGGTTGATGGCTTATTAGAGGACTTTAGGGAAGAATCTGTGAGCAGAAATTGGATTCATCTGGTGCGTGATTTTTCGGAGCATAGAATTATGGAATTCCATTCAAGTTCTAGACTGCATCATATACACTGGAATGGGGAGATAGTATCTCAATGCGATGTCCACGTATGTAAGTCATGATGTCTTTCTCCTGTGTTGTTCTTTTCTGGACCTACAAGCTGCCAGTGTTTGACTCCTTTAAACATCAACATGTCAGGTTATACTCTATGACATTCCAGTGTTTGGTTCTCACCATTTCTCGTTAAGCTTTTGGACATCTCCTCTTCAGACAAAAGCTCCTCTTAAGAAACCCAAGTGGGTTGATGATCTTCACAATAGGCAACCTCTGAATGATATGGTTAAGAAGTTTCCCAAATGCTTCTCTTTGTTCTGCTGTTTCTTTCTCGATTTGTTGCTAATATTCTCTTAATATTACGTAAGCAGGAAACTGTGATCCTGTCCATAAATTGCGCTTCAGCTGCGAATATTGCCTATAAGAAGATCTCCACGCAGCTAGAGACTTCTTCTCGGAACTTTTCCATTAGTTACCTGTAAGCTCTCGTAATATTTTATTTGCATTGTTGAGTTCTTTTTTTCTCTCTTTGTTGTTAGTTGTTCTAAGTACTTGCATCTTGCTTTTCAGGATATCGTCTTTGACATGGCGGTTACTTGCCACAATTATAGGCTCTTTATCAAGTCTTTTTTATAGCCTTATCCAATTCTTCTATTTACTTTCAAGTTTTCCGACTTTCTCATGGATACATATCGCATCAAGGAGGATACTCAAGAATACATGGATCAACTTCAGAGTACGCAGTTCTCAGATCTTATATTGGCCAATCTTCCTTGAGGAGAATGACATGATGTAAGTTCAATCATATACCAAATTTTGCTTCTTTAGTAAAATCTGTTGACTTTTTCTGTTTGCCCTTGGCTCAAAATTCCATCTCTATATATTTTTCATAACAACTGTATACCTACTAATCTCTGGAGATAAAAAGTTTAATTCCAGATACCTTCATGCAATGCATTTCTCATTTTCCCGAGAAGTTTCACGCAGTTGTTAAGCTTTTCTGCCCTCGTCTTACGTAGACTGTTGCATTGTATGTGTATCTGGTTTGTTCTTGATTTTGTGCTATGCTTATTGATTTATGACAATCCTTCTGGATTTCACCAGGTCCATATGCTGTGTGGAACATGCCGAGAAAGCTGCACTGAAAAGACATTCTACATGGTCGGCCATGGCTGTTGATCTAATTTTGGGGAATTTGATTGGTCTGGGTCTATTGTTTAACACCGAAACTGTCTGCTCATGGATATTCAAGTTTACAAAGGAGTTCCCAAATGATATTTTGCGGTCTGGTTGTGTGTGGTTGATGGGAGTTCCAGCGGGTTTTAAGTTAAACACAGAATTGGCTGGAGTTTTAGGCATGGTATCTCTTAATGTAATCCAGATATGGTCCACTCTCTGGGTATTCATGGCCTCTTTCATCTTTTATTTGATAAGAGCAATCGCCATCCTAGGAATTACTTTTGGTGCAACAGTATCTGCCGCATTTGTCATAGATGTCATTACTTTTGCAACACTTCATATAATGGCTCTTCACTGGACAATCACACTTGTGTACTCTCACCAAATTCAAGCTTTAGCAGCATTGTGGAGGCTTTTCAGGTAATTTGAGCATTAAACTTGCTGAGTTCTTTCATTAGTGAATCAGTTCCTTGGGTTTTTCTTGAATCCTTGAATCCAAAGAAAATACTAAGTATCGTTTCATCTCTTTGTCTGCTAAACCATTTTTGTTTATCTTAATTCCTTAAACCTTATCTTGAATTCTTCTTTGTTCTTTCAGAGGGCGAAAATTAAATCCTCTACGTCAAAGGTTGGACAGCTATGGTTACACTGTGAAGCAGCATGTAGTGGGATCTCTTCTGTTCACTCCTCTTCTGCTTCTGTTGCCAACAACATCAGTTTTCTACATCTTTTTCACAATTACGAGCACTACAATCAACTCCATATGTATGTTGATTGAATTCTCAATCTCTGTCATCCATGCAACACCATATGCAGAGATTATGATTTGGCTTGTCAGACGTGAAAGATTTCCTTCTGGTGTTTGGTTTGAAATGGAACACTGTGGAGAGCATATACTTGAATCCTCCTCAAATAATGCTTCTAGAGACAGAAGCAGTACAGACTCCAAAAATCTACTGAGAGAACATGATATTCCTGAGAAGAAATCATCATCTCTAATGGTTTCCAATCTTCGCAGCAATTTCTTAAGCTTAGGTGAACTCTTTGGCAGTTTTGAAGTCGAAAGACTATGTAATTTTGATGCGCTTGTGTTTGTTTTTAATTTAGCCTGACATTATATGAACACATTGCAGGACAGATACTTTTGCCTCATTATAGAACAATATTTTCAGGAATATCAGCTTCTTCTCTGACTACATCAGCTCGTGGAGTCCTCAGTGGGGAAAGGTGAATTTATATGATGATCTTGATCACAAATTTTATCCCATCCTTATCTGTTTTTCAAAATTATTTAGCCTTGTGTTGTATTTTTTTTTTCCAGAATGCCATCAAAACTAGGGCTTGATCTGCCTCCTCCAAGGCCATGGATGCAAATGCCATTGAGACAGTACTGGGTCCTATGCCGTAACTCGATCATCTCATCTGCGGCAAATGATGAATTCTCCAGTTTATCTTCTAGCGTTTCAACTCCATAGACACACTCTGATCACTAACATTGGAAATCGTTAACATTGGAAAACATGAAGTCCCCTTTTTTTAATTTGGCCCTTGGTCCTAGATTTGTTCATCGGGTTTATCTCAGGTTTAACTATGTATAAAATATTATTTTTTATATGAATGATTTCATATATAATTATTTTTTATATTAATGATTTTATATGTAATTATTTTTGTTAATAAAGTTTAGTTGCATGTCAAAAATAAAAAGAAATAAATTAAATATTTTTTTTTATTTTCTAAATCTTTTAAAAGTTATGAAAATCATAATGTGGTATGAGTTTAAAGCCTATAATAATTGTAAAGGAAAAAAGGTAATAAAATCTGTAAAAAGCAAAAAATTGGATTCCCTTTCCAAAAAATTTAAAAAAACCTTCCAAAAATATTTAGATATACTTCTTTTTTTTTGTTTGACTAATATTTAGATATACTTTGAAAACCTGGAAAAAAAAAATTAAGGTTAGTAATGAAATTAGTACATGATTGATTTCGAACGTGTCTATCAATGATACGATAACCGTTAGAAAGAAAGAAAAAAAAAATACTTCATAAACCTAAAAATTCGTGTATAAATAAAAACGCGCTTTTCAGTTTTCTCTGTTCTCTTCCCCACAAAGCAAAAGAAAAAAAAGCAGCGAAGAAGAAGAAGAAGAAGAAGAGCAAAACAACTACGATGAGTCAAGCTCCAGTTAGTGCTCCCCCTCAGCAAGGTGTGTCCCCTCTCTCAGATTCTCACTTCTCTTTCGTTATTTTTAAACTCTGATCTTGATTTGTCATTTTCGAAATTTCTTGTTGTTGTTGTTGTTGTTGTTCTCTTCTCTGCATCGATGGATCTCTGAATCCGTTAACTATGTTCTCGATGTGATTATAATAGGTTATCCACCAAATTACGCTTATCCTTATCCACCACCGGAAGGACCACCAAAGGACGCTTATCCACCACCGGGACAACCCTATCCTCAGCAAGGATATCCTCCACAGGGATATCCTCAGCAAGGCTACCCTCCTCCGTACGCACCTCAATACCCACCGCCTCAGCAACAACAGCAGCAGAACCGCAGTCCTGGTATGCTTGAAGGATGGTAAGTCCATATTCAGTTTACTCTATTGTTATTGTGCAAGGCATTTTGTATTCGAATATATGTGAAAATGAGGATGATGATGATTTGCTTTTTCTTTTGCTTTTTGCAGCCTTGCTGCTCTGTGTTGTTGCTGTGTCTTGGACGCTTGCTTCTGATCTCTGAGTAGTGGAGTCTCTCTCTCTCTCTCTCCTTGAAGCTGCGATGCGAATATTGGTTTACTGATAATGATCATCATCTCATATTATTCTCTTTCCGTTTCTTTTTTTTTTTTTTTTAATGATGAAACCATTCTCAAAGACATCCTTCTGTTTTCTTTAATAAGTTTCACTTACTAGATTATTTGGATTTTGCCATATTATGTAATTGATTGGGTGACCCAATTTATTGTTACAAAGTATTGGCCTTATATTATACACACCTCTGTTTCTTCTTCTTCGTAGCTTCATCTCTAACGTTGCATAGTATGGTAATTTGTGAAAATGATAACTAACTCGCAGCTCTACTTAAAAAAGTGTTGCTTATATTGAACGCATACGATCCACACAAA
>NC_025690.1:17706568-17723047 GCF_000633955.1 Camelina sativa | reverse complement strand
GGGGGGGGGGGGGGGGGGTGGGTTAAGATCAGCCCTAAGTAACAGCCAATTCTAATATCCTCTAACACAAAACAGAGTATATTAGATAAATGACCTTATTGATGTATTGTATAAGAGACACAAAAGAGAAGACTGAAGGAGGATGGATCGTATCTTAAAAGCTATAACAAAAAAAAATCACATGTCATCTTCGATCCAAAGTGGCTTCTTCTTCCATGTTTGTAAATGCTGATTAGTCGTCTTTTCACGTATAAGCTGCAGAGACAAAGAAGCACGGGTTTGATCAACCAATACTAGACCATCTCTCTTTTGGGTCTTCTTGTCCACTACTTTTGGATTAGCAGCGACAAGGCTTGTAGTCGGAGGAGATGCTCGTGGGTAGAAGAAGTCAGTCGGGAAGAAACTGTATTGAACTCCGGCCATTTCTTAAACTGCTTCTCTCTTCTCTCTTCTCTCTTTTGTCTGTTTTAGGTTTGTTAGAAAAAAATGTTTCATTGTGAAGAGAGACTATTTATTGGCAAAAAATAGAGTGAGAGAGAGAGAGAGAGGCAAAAGCTGACTTTTACACTTTAAGGCAAAATGTAACAGGTTGAAGAACTTGGGGTTCTTTTTTTGTTCTTTATGCGAATCAGTTAGTGTAAATTAGGATATCCGAATAAAAATTGCACAAATTCTAGGGCGGTGGTTGATTTGTCAAAGAACGTTAGAATCAAATCGCAACACTTCACTCAAAAACATTTTTAAATATGAGATAATTTTTCATGTGTTTGAATGGCCACATGATTTTTTAATCGTATTAGATATGTGGAAAATGTGAGTATTATACCACTGACTATGTATATATTCTTGCGTATTTAGCTTTTATGTGGTCAAAAACTTTCGTGGATTTTAATAACATAGTGCTCGTCGTCGTCTTCTTGTTACTCAAAAGAAAAACACGTTTTACTTAATATATTAGCACGATGCGTAATCCATGCCCCATTATTAGTCACTAGGTTTTGAGACCAATCAAATATTTCTGATTATATTAGTAGTTTTGTTAATATGATATGAGACCGTAGTAATCAAATATCAAGATCAACGATTATCTTATATTCTTATATATAAATCTTTCCTCATGAATCATGCTATTGTGAACTAACATAACATTTTAAACCACTAAAAAAATATCATTCAGTCTGGTATCAAAGAGACTAAGAGAGTCTTAATCATCTATTTCAAAACGGTAATAGATCATAGTTGTTAATGTTCACTTTTCCATTTGTTAAATTGTGATAAACATATATATACTTACCATACGTTTATCCAATACATGGACCTCGCTTATTTGGGTGTTAAACCAATTGGACTAATATGAAAGCCCAATTACAAATTAAAAGAAACCCTAATAAAGCCCAAGAAGGGAATACAACTTGAAGCTTGGGTTTGGAATGTGTCATCACTGTCACCTAAAACCCTAAAAAACCCTAGTCCCTTTATAAATTACAAATCAGTCGTCGTCTACCTCTGCTACAAACTCTTTACGCCTCCTCCTCCATTTTTCAAAACCCTAATCCAGCCGGAGCCATGGCGGAGGTCGAAATCTCACGCTCGGAGAAGAAGAAGCACACCAAGAATGAAGAGGACGATGCCGACACCGGAGACTACATGATCAAGCCACAGAGCTTCACACCATCCATCGACACTTCCAAGTGGCCCATCCTCCTCAAGAACTACGACCAGCTCAACGTCCGTACCGGTCACTACACTCCAATCAGCGCCGGTTACTCCCCTCTCAAACGTCCTCTCCAGGAGTATATCAGGTACGGTGTCATCAATCTCGATAAACCCGCGAACCCTTCTTCTCACGAGGTGGTTGCTTGGATTAAGCGTATCCTCCGTGTTGAGAAGACGGGTCACAGTGGGACTCTTGACCCTAAAGTCACGGGAAATCTCATTGTCTGCATCGACCGAGCTACACGGCTCGTGAAGTCGCAGCAAGGTGCGGGTAAAGAGTACGTTTGTGTTGCTCGGCTTCACTCGGCTGTCCCTGATGTTGCTAAAGTGGCTAGAGCTCTTGAATCGCTCACTGGAGCTGTGTTTCAGAGGCCGCCTTTGATCTCTGCTGTTAAAAGACAGCTTAGGATCAGGACAATCTACGAAAGCAAGCTGCTTGAGTATGATGCTGATAGGCATTTGGTTGTTTTCTGGGTGTCTTGTGAGGCGGGTACTTACATTAGGACTATGTGTGTTCATTTGGGTTTGCTTCTTGGGGTTGGTGGTCATATGCAGGAGCTTAGGAGGGTTAGGTCTGGTATCTTGGGTGAGAATGATAACATGGTTACAATGCATGATGTGATGGATGCCCAATATGTCTATGACAATACCAGGGATGAGTCTTATCTTAGGAGGGTGATTATGCCTCTTGAGGTGATCTTGACGAGTTACAAGAGACTCGTTGTCAAGGATTCTGCTGTGAATGCAATCTGTTATGGTGCTAAGTTGATGATTCCTGGGTTGTTGAGATTCGAGAATGATATTGATGTTGGTACTGAAGTCGTTCTTATGACGACCAAGGGTGAGGCTATTGCTGTTGGGATTGCTGAGATGACAACATCTGTGATGGCTACTTGTGATCACGGTGTGGTGGCTAAGATTAAGCGGGTGGTGATGGATAGAGACACTTACCCGAGGAAATGGGGATTGGGACCGAGGGCTTCGATGAAGAAGAAGCTTATTGCTGATGGTAAATTGGACAAGCACGGGAAGCCAAATGAGAAAACTCCAGTTGAGTGGAGCAGGAACGTGGTCCTGCCTACTGGTGGAGATGCTATGATTGCTGCTGGTGCTGCTGCTCCTGATAGTGCAGCTGTGGAGAAAAAGGTTGAGGCTGAGAATGGAGAAGCACGCAAGCGTAAGCATGATGATAGCAGTGATAGCCCTGCTCCTGTTACAACCAAGAAGTCTAAAACCAAAGAAGTGGAAGGAGACGAGGCTGAAGAGAAGGTGAAGTCTTCAAAGAAGAAGAAGAAGAAGGATAAGGGAGAGGTGAAAGAAGAAGAAGAAGAAGAAGAAGAAACTGTGTCTGGGAAGAAGGAAAAGAAGAAGAAGAAAGATAAGAAGGAAGATGATAAAGAAGAGTTAGCTTCTCCAAAGTCAGAAAAGTCTGAGAAGAAGAAGAAAAAGAAGAGCAAAGAGACGGAGGAAGCTGCTGTTGAAGATGATTCAGCTGCAGAGAAGAGTGAGAAGAAAAAGAAAAAGAAGGATAAGAAGAAGAAGAGCAAAGACAGTGAAGATGATGAGGAATGAGATGGGGTTTGTGTTATGGTAGTACTCGTTTTTTAAGTTTTGAACTCTTTTGATTTTGTGGTATCTATGGAGGAAAAAAGTGAGACAAAAGGCATTCTATGCTTGTATTCTAAGTCTCACTTTCCGTTTACTTTGATCAGATTTTATGTTTCTACTTTATTTTGTAAGGTTAGTTTCAGTTTTAAGCAGATTCTCCCTTAGTTATATTTTACTGTGGTCTGCTGGTCTCTCTGTTTTTGGTTCTTGCCCTGAGTGTTCGTCTGTTTGGCAACGAGGATAAGATTCTGTTTGATTGGTTACAGGTTTAAATCTCCTAGTAAACGGGCCTTACTCCTGACTACATAAATTTGGGCCTGGTAAATCCCTCTGTAATTGTCGCTGGCTCTAAAAGATGATAAAACTCGGATGATACCGAACTTATTTAATACGAACCAGTGATGTTTGAATTCAACGGGTTAATTCGTCGCTACACGCAAGTTTCAAAAATGCAGAGACTATTTGTGCAAAAGAACAAAATCTTATTCCTTTTTCAATTTGTCATGTTCCCGAGTTTAGGTTCCCAAAATTAGAAAGTCTAAAGATTAGGTTGGGTCTTAGACCGCCATTTTTGTCTCTTAGCAAAAAATGAATCTCAGGTTTCATTTAAATTAATTATCTCTGTTTTTCTTTGCTGTAACGAAATCTTGAAGAGCTCGATAATACATCGGAATCTTTTATTTTCCAATGTTATCTCGCAGATCCCTATGCACCTCCCATCACTTGCTGTCTCATATTCTTTCTCATTCTCAATTCCTCGGTGGATTAGCAATCTCTCGTTCTGTTCTCTAATGGGTTTGATAGGTCAGAGAAAATTGATCTATTGGCTCATCTGATTCTGTTCTTTACACCAAAAAAAAAACTGGTATCTGGATTCGTTTCTTCGTGCTCATCGTAAAAAAACAGTGATTTCGTCTTTGAGTCAGAGACAATGGATATAAGCAATGAAGCAGGCGTTGATGCGTTCTCAATTATAGGACCCACGTCTATAATCGGTAGAACAATTGCCTACCGGATCTTGTTCTGCAACTCAGTGTCTATATTCAGACACAAACTCTACAGATTTCTCAAGTTTTTCCTCAGAGGAGGCAGGGTTTTACTATCACCGTTTGTGTCCTTACTACATCCCAGGAATCCACAAGGGATATTAGCAATGGTGATGACGATGGCCTTTCTGTTGAATCGCTACACAAGCCTAAAAGCAAAAGCTGAGATGGCTTACAGGAGGAAATTCTGGAGGAACATGATGAGAGCTGCATTGACATACGAGGAATGGTCTCACGCCGCAAAGATGCTTGATAAAGAGACTCCAAAGGTGAACGAGGCAGATCTCTTCGATGTGGAGCTCGTAAGGAATAAGCTTGAGGAGCTTAAGCATAGACGTCACGAGGGATCTCTAAAAGACATTATCTTCTGTATGAGAGCTGATCTTGTTAGAAACCTCGGTAACATGTGTAACCCTGAGCTTCACAAGGGAAGGCTTCATGTGCCGAGATTAATTAAAGAGTACATCGATGAGGTTTCTACACAGCTCAGGATGGTTTGTGACACGGACACTGAAGAGCTTCCTTTGGAGGAGAAACTCTCTTTTATGCATGAGACTAGACACGCGTATGGAAGAACGGCTCTGCTTCTGAGCGGAGGAGCTTCTCTAGGAGCTTTCCATCTTGGTGTGGTCAAGACGCTTGTAGAACATAAGCTCTTGCCGAGAATTATAGCCGGTTCAAGCGTGGGATCCGTAATGTGTGCGGTTGTGGGGACAAGGTCATGGCCTGAGTTACAGAGCTTCTTTGAAGGCTCTTGGCATGCTTTGCAGTTCTTTGATCAGATGGGAGGGATTTTCACTACTGTGAAACGGGTTATGACTCAAGGCGCAGTCCATGAGATCCGGCATTTGCAATGGAAGTTGAGGAATCTCACCAACAACCTTACATTCCAAGAAGCTTACGACATAACAGGACGGATTCTAGGGATAACAGTTTGTTCCTTGAGGAAACACGAACCCCCTAGATGTCTCAATTATCTGACGTCGCCTCATGTTGTGATATGGAGTGCAGTGACTGCATCTTGTGCTTTCCCAGGTCTTTTTGAGGCTCAAGAACTCATGGCCAAAGATAGAACTGGAGAGATTGTTCCTTATCACCCACCTTTTAACTTAGATCCTGAAGAGGGCTCAGGAGAATCAGTACGGCGCTGGAGGGACGGTAGTTTGGAGATGGACTTACCGATGATGCAACTGAAAGAGCTTTTCAATGTCAACCATTTCATTGTCAGTCAAGCCAACCCTCACATAGCACCCTTCTTGAGGATGAAGGAGTTTGTTAGAGCTTGTGGAGGTCGATTTGCTGCAAAGGTATGTATTCATATTCATCCACAAGTAACAGACATACTTATCATTCATTGCCTAATTGGATCTCTTGATCTTCCCAAAGCTCGCTCAACTCGCGGAGATGGAAGTGAAGCATAGATGTCATCAAGTACTAGAACTCGGGCTTCCTCTAAGAGAAGTAGCTTCCCTATTTGCTCAAGAATGGGAAGGTGATGTCACTATCGTCATGCCAGCTACTTTTTCTCAGGTAACCACTCACTGCAAACAATGTATCCCAACTAGAACATTTCACTCTAATTCAATTCTTGTATTGAGTCTCTCTATATGCTTTGCTCTGTGTGTTTCCGGATTCCAGTACTTAAAGATCATACAGAACCCAAGCAATGTAGAGATTCAAAAGGCGGCAAATCAAGGGAGGAGATGCACCTGGGAGAAACTCGCAGTCATCAAAGCAAACTTCGGGATCGAACTAGCACTCGACGAGTGCGTCGCCGTTCTCAACCACATGCGCCGCCTTAAACGCAGCGCTGAAAGAGCCGCTGCTTTCTCAGCCATCTCTTCCTCCCCACCACCCAAACATCTCTTGGCCGGAGCCAACAGATTCAACGCCTCTAAACGAATCCCTTCCTGGAACTGCATAGCTCGTCAAAACTCATCCGGATCCGTCGACGATGATGTGCTCGCAGAAGCTTCACGGTTGTACCAGAACATCGTGGTTGGATCCGGGAAGACTAGTAACCGAACCAGCAACTTAAGCCATTCGTATGACGCAGGAAGCGAAGGAGAATCACCAGAAGCTGAAGACTGGACGAGATCTGGTGGACCGTTGATGAGGACATCGTCAGCTCAGATGTTCACTGCCTACGTCCAAAATCTCAACGCCGCTGATCCTGAACAGACGACGATTGGTGACTCCGATAGGGCTCCGGAGACCGAATTGAACGCCGCTGCTGCTGCTTCTTCTTCTTCTTCTTCCAGCATAACGGTTACAGAAGGCGATTATCTTCAGACGGGGAGGACACATAACGGAATCGTGTTGAATCTCGTCAGAGGAGAGAATCTGAGGATGAATCAGGATCTGGAAGATAGCGAAAACGAATGTGAAACTCCGGAGAGCGTGCAACTCGAATCTCCGGAGAAGGACATTATTGACGGAAATAGCTCGGCGTCTGAAGACGGAGACACTAGTACTGCTCAGGCGAATCTAACCCACGAGTGACTCTACTGATATTGACTGACCAGTCAAAGGGAAGGACTAGGTTGCAAAAATGCAAACTTCTCCTATACAGTGTTTCAAAATTTTTGTAGAAATAGTCCTCTAAATTTGAGAAAATCTCAATTTAGCCTTGAAGCTGCTTTATTATCCAAATTTCACCAAAACTTTTTTTTGTTAATTTCTTCTTCTTTTTTTTTTTTTAACTAGGGACTGCCAGAACAAGCATTGTTCATGTGTTCTCCCATTGAATTTTTTTTTTAAGCAGAAAATGTAAATATATATTTTTCATATATAATGGCTACAAAGTTACAAGTTCTGAATCTTCTGATCATGATCTGTCTTTTGTCTTTGGATAACTAATGTCAACATTGTAGTAGAGGTGATGACATTGACACTTCCATAAATATAGGCTTTTTTTTGTTTTTCCTTTCTTCTTTTGGGATTTTCTTTTTGTTAGCCATTATAATAATATTTAGCCAAAAGAAAAGAAAATGTTATGGTCAAGATCGGTAACATGCATTGTTTAATTACATAAGAAAATTGATAAACGTTGATCCAACGACCGACTTTTGATGAGTTATGTGGATGCAACAAGGCCTTAATGCTAAATTATTAAGCTTTTATATAAATAACTCAAGATCTTAACTTCTCCATCTATATGACCCTTTTTGTTTGTGTACTTCTTCACTTTTCATCTTTTTCTACTCTCCATGGAATTAACGTTTAAACTTGTTCGCATAGCCATATACACAGAGGAAAAGAAAAAAAAGGAGACCATAACAACAAATTAATTAGATATTGAATATGTTTATCTTAACTAAAGGATGATGGTTATAAAAAAACGGATGATATATAGACTACTATATGAAGACCTAGAAATGATGGTGGTGATGATGATGATACATCGTTGACGGGTCATGATGATGATGATGCAGACTCATTCCGTCCCTTTGATTGCTATTGTCATCCCTAAGATCACGATTTGTAGCTCCAAGATTCAAATAAACCAATCTTGAATCCAAACTACTTCCACTCGTGTGTTCGTCTTTCATCCTAGGGTAGATCACTGTGTTGTTATCGTTACTGTTATTGTTCCCTTCTTCCCGTGATATAACCAATGCCGCAGACTGGACCAGCTCGAGACAAAGCCTGAGCTTATTAGGCTCAAAGTGAGTCAATCCAGGAATTGCCCCTTTGAACAAAAAATCTGACGTTAGGGTTCTAAGGATGTCGAGAGGAGTGATTCCATCCACTGTCTGGACGTTTGGGTCGGCGTGGTGGTCGAGTAAGACGGCCACCATGTCCGGAGAGACCATTTCGGCCGCGATGTGAAGAGCGGTTTTCCCTGTGGGACCTGTCGGATAGTTCACATCGGCTGCTCCAAGCTCAAGAAGTGCCTTCACAACCTCTCTACTACAATTCTCAACCGCATAAATCAAAGCTAGGGACTCGTTAAGATTGAGTCCTTCTCCCATCACCATTAGCTTCACAAGCTCGACATCTGAGGAGTCCAATGCACGTCTCATCCTCCTGATCTTATGGTCCTCGAGATCTATAGCCGAGGTTAGGTCATGGTGGTGAGGCATTAGGGAACGGAGAGGCATAGAAGATTTGAGACGGAGCTCCTCAACCTTAGCTACGAGTTCCATTGGGAGATGTTTGGCTAGAATCTCCTGTGGAAGACCGGATTTGGCGATTAGGTAAGAGCAAGTGGTCCATAACTGATGCATGTCTTGCTTTCTTGAAGCTATTAGCACTTTCATCACATCTTCAACGGATGCTTTCTCCACCATACTCGTCAAATGTTTCTGTGAACAAAAAAAAAAGCACAGTAGGCTTTAAAGATCAAATAATGTTGGATTCAAAGATAGTACTATCCACCATTTTCTTCTCATTGGATGGGTATCATGTTCATTGTAAAGGAATACTCAAAAGAAACCATGTCTCACAAACTACAATGAGGAAAGGAAGATCAGACAATAGTAGAAGAGAATGACCTTTTGCTCATGCGTGATGTCATTGTGAAATTAAGCCTAGATTATGCAAATAAAAGGAATTTGAAATGAAAAAGGCAAAAGGCAAAATTTCTTAAGCGACAAATGCCTATGGAATGATAAAATTCTTTTAAACGTAGTCACTGCATGTTCTGTAACAGCGAGAATGCGGAATGAAATTAAATCGCGATACTCGCAAAACATGCGATTAGTAAAATCATGCAAACTCGCAAAAATGATTATGACATGTGTCTCAAGTTTTGGTTTTGGGCCTACTAGTAAAATCACTGTTATTATTCAAAAGCTACTATTTTCAAGATATTTTTTTTTATTAAATAAAGAGTTTTGTCTATTAATTAGAAAAAGAAAGAATTTCTCGGTGTGCAACATAACACATCAATCATTCGACATCTAAATCCGGAAAGGAAGTTGCAGTACGTGCAATGCAAGCAATCTGAAAGCTCAATTACACATGAAATCAAGCCAATAACAACTCTTATATATTTTCATATGTGAGTATCATCAATAGGGTTTCAAATCTCAACTCAACTCAAACGAAATAAACCAAACCAAACCAAAATGGGTACAGTACCAAGTATCAAGACAAGAATCTTTGACCTAAAGGGACTTATCTTAAACCTAAAGAGACTTGAGATAGTAATGAGAATGAATTGGAACCTGAGTAAGCAACGCAAGCTGCTCGACGCCAAAATAACGAGCGGCTGCCAAGATATCTAAGGAGAGATCGACGGCAGCAGTGCAATGCGTGTGCCAACATCCTCTATCTCCACAATTCGATCTTGGCTCGTGTTTATGCGGTACGATTGAGACTTGACCACTGTATAAGAACTGAAGTAGAAGTAAGAAAACTTCGTAACCGACCGAGTTAACCGGAATCACTCCTCCGACTGCGGCTGCTCTGGCTCCTGACCCAGTTTGGTTAGCCGGTTCGGCTCCCGTCTGTGAAGCATCGGATTCGCAGAAGAATTTGCGGAAGAAGAGGCTACGAGCAGCGAGGATGCAACGGTGAGCGTGGACTAGACGGCCTTCAACGCTGAAAGTGACATCAGAGAAAGCTTGACCGTTGATTAAGAGGTTTAGGTAATCCAACGACATAGATTTCAGAGATTCTTCGAAAGTACTGCTCATAGCTTCTTGTATTTTTTTATTCTTTTCAGAAAATAAAATTAGGGTTTTAAAAGGAACAATGAAAAAAATCGTATATTTAGATCTTATTATGCTATAAGAAGATGAAGAAAGAAAAAAATCTATGTAAAGCAAGAAATGATAAGTGAAGAAGAGTCACAAGAATTTATCTTTAAGCTCATGGAGGATAATACTATAGTGTTTGGAAGATTGGTTTGTGGGTTATAGATAGATATATAGAGAGAGAGAGAGATAGAAAGAGACAGAGATCTGAATGGGCGGACCGGGGGGTCTCGAATTAATTTATATTAAAATGATTAATGTCGACGTGTGTGCGCCTTTTATATATTGGCTAGGAGCAATTTGGAGTTTTGTAGTATTTGTCTATTTGATTATTTGTTTTTTTTTTGTCTATCAGAATCAAATCAGCAATTAGAGTTTAGAGGAATTTACTCATATAGGAAAATGACAAAGTGGGAAAAGGGTTTGTTAAAACATAGAAGTATGGGACGAATCCATTTGGGGGAAATCAAATATTAAAAGAGGATATATGATTAGTTTTGTTTATTAGTTTAAAAATTCAAAAAGATAGAGAGAGAAACTAATTAGTACTATTTAATAATATGATTATATGAGTAAATATCATTAGCTGCCGACTAACTAAATATCACCCCAGCCAGAGTAACGAACCTTATGTATCACGTAACACTTAGTCGTATACATCATAATCACGTACTTTAATTTGTTGCGAAGAAAATAAAACCAATATAAGACCATTTAACAACTATCTTTTTGGCTTGGTTCACGGCATATGTGAAACCCAATCAACGACGTAATATTTTACATTAAACCATGTATACATGGGATTCGTGCATCACCTAATATAAGGTCATTAACGCTAACAAAATTAGTGATTTCGATGCACAAATAATGTGTGTTACAAAAAAACCAAAGGATATAAGAAGAGGGTTTCGAATGATATATGGAAACATCGAGAAATCAATAAGAAAATATACTTCAGTTCAACAATATGATTTTTTCCAATTAATAATCATCTTTTTAATATATATATATACACATATATAATATACAATTATTGAAATATGTACTGTTGAAGAAGGACTATAATAATTCATATATATTTTGGTTTTCAAATCGGTGATCGACCGATAACAATGATGTTAGAATTATTTGATAGATTCTGAATGTTTGTAGTTAAACCACAAACTTAATATTGGTATTGGTGCATTTAATATATGGGGATGGGGTCAAACATTTAAATGTTGAACTAAAATGGTAGGGATATTTCGACCAATTATTCTTAACATTAAAACTTAAAGGCGATATAATTGTATGGATCAGTCATATTTACATGAATAATGTTTTAAATTGTGTGTGTGGCATTTATATGTGTGCCATCGTCGCGTAATAGTATACGCGGCACGAAACATATATAAAACTTTAATTTTCTTAAAGCATTCACCACATATATCGCTGAAAAAAACAGCTAGACCAACCATGTCATGATTACTATTCGTGCCCATTTGCATGCGTATCAAATTATTAGTAATGTAGTTTTATGTAAAGATGGGATAAAATGGTAAACTGGACAGGAGGACGGTGATGGATAAGAACATTGGCCTAATTCGTTAAGGCAAAACCACTGAAGTCGCAAGTGTACTAACTTAGTGAATGTGATTTGATGGTTTGGTGTTTGACCGTTGGTCCGTTTCTGACCGTCTCTTCTCTTGTTTTCCCACTTTTTATCCTACATAAATAATCCCTTATTATTTCCACAAGCTAATAAATTAGGATTTTGAAAAGAACTTAGATGATGAGGTTCTGACTTGGAAGTACGTTATTTAATCAATCGAAAAAAGCGTTCTCTAACCGAAACAAAGAAAGATAAGTCCTCACGTCCATGATGATATGTGTTTATGTTACAGTGGACGGAAAAAAAATCATCTAAACATTCTTATTAATTAAAGTATTTTCTGAAATTATTAGTATAATTTTATGATATCATTAACACCATGCATTATATTTATACATGCATGTTGATTCCGGCGGTAAGTACAAACTACGGTGTTACAAATTTTGGTCATCTTCCAAAAGACCAAAACTTAGCTAGTGACAAATAAAGAAAATATCATGTAATCAGAATAAATTTTTCTTACATAATAACTCTCTATTCCAGTGTTCCTATTTTCATTTTCAGTGTTTTTTTTTTTAATCCATAAGAGTTATTAATAACAAAAACAAATAATAATAATATAGCTGATACTAATATTTTCCATGATGCGGTGGCGGTAGAGTTTAATCAAATATGGTTGCAAATTAATAGGCAGAAACTAAATAATACAGGTGAGATAAGTAAACAAATAATGTAAATATATGAAAATCGGTGGAGGAGAATTGAAGGGCATGGGGATGCGTGTCAGCCGGGATGATAGGGTCCTTCTGTCGGCCCACTATAATATTCTCTCCTTTTTTTTTTTTTGGGTTTACTAGTCTCTTACAAGTTACAACCATTAATAGAACACTCAATCAAAATGCAAATTTAATAAAAACCACTTCGATTAAAATTCGTAAGCATGTTTCCTTGATGAGGGCAGAATAAACTTATAACAACCATATATGAATGATTCCTTGATCCTAAGAGCAAAACCATTGGTCATACTACGGAGATGTCTTCAATTAAAAAAACAATAAAAATTAATAAAAATAAATATTTATTTGATATTCAGCTGTGATCGGTGTTTGAGCAGAGACAATTTTATATCTTTTAAGACCCCTTATGTGTCACAATCCAATTGGTGGGGGCTAGTTATTTTTTTCGTTTTACAAAAAAACCAGATTTTTCTTCTCATTCAACACAAAACTCTCTCTCATCAATCCATATTTAAAGACACTCCTTTAAAGATCACCAATGAGAGAAAAAAAATTAATACAAAGTAATGAAGATCTGTAAATTAAAATAGTATTAGTTTTATAATAATTTATAAGTAAGATATTTTGATGAGGGTCACCAATGTGGATGTCCTAATAGATTATACGGTTAACCAATAGATGAAAAGTATCAATCGATCAAACTATAACATTCAGTATCATGCATCAATAATGTTATTTTGTTGATTACAATGAAAACATATAACATTCAGTATCATGCATCAATATTGCAATATCTATCTCTCGTCAAGAAAAGAAAAGAAAAGAAAAAAGATCTATTTATCTCCATGAAGAATAAAAATAGTATCGAATTCGATCAATTGAAACAAGTGTTTAAAAATTTTGGTTTATCATGTGTGGATGTCTATAATAGCGTAATTATATTGTATTTTTTTTTTTTAAATATATTTTGTGACGATGGTTTTCCCATCCGATGGACCGTCAATCTCGGTCTTTCTCCACTGAAATATTCTTCAAAATGGTACTACACTATAATTATAAGGTCAGTCTGGAACCACACGTGCATCGTGCGGGATGAAATAAATATTTCCTTATGATTTCCATATTTTGCTTTGACATAAAAAATAAAGAAAGAAAGAAACTGTTCTTTTTTCCAAATCTGTAATATACATTGGTTTTTTAATTTGTGTTATGGTTGAGAAAAACTGAGAAATATATTAGTGAACAAAAAATGATGACAACACAAGAAGAGCACTGGCAGTCGTATGATAAGAAAGAGATCCGATTTGACGTTTGTCTTGTCTTTTCAGTCTCTCTCTGCTCTTCTTTTTCTCTTTCAAGAAAAAGATAACAATAAATTTCCATTTTCTTATTCTTCTTTTCTTCGACCCACCGTTGGTATGGAAATGTTTTCTCGTGCATAAAATGGTAAATATTAAAAAAATTATAAGAATTCTATAAGATCAATACATATGTCACACCTCACATATATATATAATATAGTTTAATTTCCTTTATTGTAAAGATTTAATTTCAGTGGAACCCTCGGATGACCGGATCCTAGGGTTTTGCTTTCTGATATCCTTACTAGAATTTTTATTTTTTTCATTCACTTTTATAATCAATATTTTATGATTAGAGATTTTTGTGTGTGATTTATTTTCTTTGCCAATAGAGAATCTTCTTAAATTACTGTCAAGATTAGTGAACCTTTTAAACAAAATGACATTTTCAGATGATTTTTGCCCATCATATCAATCAGCACGGAAAGCTAAATTACACGTATAATTTACTCATTGCCAGATATCAAATTACACGTCGTACCGACATGATTATTTTCATGGATGACATTTCATTTTTTTATTGCTTGCTAATCATTGTTTAACCGAAAATCTCCTATATAATTAATTTCTACTTTTATTCTACAACAATCATGTGAATATAAAGTTAACAAGTGAAATAAAAGAGACATGTCCATCAAAACAATTGGAATCAATTCACATTCTCGGCGTCAAAGCGATTATTAATAAATTACTATTACATGTGTAGAGAAATATAAATTGCTACTTATAAATCATTATTAACTGATCAGTGTTTCTATTTGGAACAGTTCATGATAAATTAATAACTGATTTTACAACTCGCTACACGTATATCAGACTATCAGTCATAGGCAGCTAATATAAATTACTTCCTAAAAGATACTTTTAGTTATTTACTTGCTTTTATATATTTTATTAATTTTGTTGTGAGTTGTGACCAGCTAAAATGTATCGTCAATTTCCTGATAACTTTAACTTTTATGTTACCTTACAAGATCAAGGGAATTATTCACAATTTCCCCCAAAGGTTAAGTAGTGTATTAGTATAGCAAAAACTTAAAATATACTTTTGTAACTTGTAAGTAGCCAAAGTAATATTAACTGTTCTTGAACAGTTAATAACTAACGAATGGGTATGAACCAATAAAGAATATGGACATCTTTGAATGTATCATCTATTTCACACATGCCACACATGATGCATACCTACATGTTGTTATGTATCATATTTTCATTTTATTTCATTAAATTAGTAGTAATACCATTCATTATTTGTTGACACATGCACATATATTCTTTAGTACGGTTAACGCCACACACAAGAGATCAACCTAGATTAGAGTAATACCTTTCTAGCTACAAGTAAGATTAAAGTACTAAATACATGTCAAAATATTATTTATCCTAAGAACAAATATCATAAAATCCTCAAGAACTAAAGACAGATTCTGAATTCAATAAATAATGGTTCAATAAGTCAGAATGTTTTTTAGTTAGAAAAAAGTTATAAGTTTTCTTTTATCTCAAAGTTTTTGTCATCTGCCATAATGCTATTATAGAGGTCAAATGGAGACTTCTTTTTTGTTTACTTAGTCAACGACTTGGGCCATATATGGGTCATCCAATCAATAATTTGGAAACAAAAACATTTTTATATGCTACATTATACAAACATAACTTCTGTTCTACTGTCTTGAAACCGGATCACTGAGAAGGGAAATCTTTGTTAAATACAGAGAACTAGATGCATTTCGACCGTCAGAGATTAGAAAGATATACAAAGAAATGACTCGTGCTTATTACTTATAGACTGTGGTCAAATGACAATAAATGAAAAAAGAAATTAATCCATTAACTATATATAATATAATTACTATCATATCATTTAGAATACTCGAATAAATATTATGTATATAAAAGTTTTTGTGTGGGGAAGAAAGAGACAAGAAGAAGTGGTTGTTAAGGATTGTATATAATGAATATATGATAAAGAAAGTAATCTTTAGAAAGAAAGAACAAAAAAAACAGGCGGTGAAACAGTAAATCGTAACTGCTCTTTGTGTGGAGGAAAGAAGAAGATTTACTTCAACAGTTAAAAGTTAAAACATAGAACGAAATCTCTTAGAGTGGTCATGTACTAAAATAATGTTCTTGTTTCCAAAAGGCTGTTATTACCCTATCTGTACACCTCCACGGCACCTACTCTTCTCGATCAAAGCTTCTCTCAACTTTCTAATCAATTGCATGCAAAAAAAAAACAAAACAAAAACAAAAATGTGAACATGCATATATATATTATTAATATGAAATGTATCAGTTTGTCTTTTTTTTTTCTTTCTTTCAAGTCTATTTGTCTATTAGTTTTTGATTTTTGAAATTCTATAGATCGCTGTTCAAGAGTCTTACCTTATTTATGAAGAGAAGATCTATCATTCAATACTATCTGAAACGGTAGTTGTTGTAAAATTTAATAGAACGTACGTGGCAGTATTATTTTATCACTGTTTCACCAAGCTAATTGCGAACTATCCATCCAACTTTTTTACACGATTGATATATTTGAACCGAAACTACCTTTCTTTTGTAGAGGGTTTTCATCCGAAACTGCTTGAACAAAATAGTAAGAGTAAGACGATTGATTTGTCATTGCAGCTAACTTACTTTCACATCTCCATTTTGCTTCCTATCAAACTCACATGGTAAACGCTTTCCAATAGTGTTTATATTGACTAATCCCTA
>NC_025690.1:17699853-17706272 GCF_000633955.1 Camelina sativa | reverse complement strand
GTTAACTACTATAATTGATTAAGGGGGTTTTTTTTTTTTTTTTTTTTAATTTTTGGTTTGGTAAGTGTGCTCGATCACTCTCGAGCTCGTAGTAACAAGCACTGACCCATGCTTGAATGCTACCAACGAGCCACTGGCGACAAGCACTGATCAAGGATATTAGTGTTGCTTAATTTACATCAGAGCAGCCAGAGCGTCGTCTTGTCTACCAAAACAGCTCTAAACAAATAATTTCAGAGATAAAATGGGCACACATATGTGCATATATATATATATATATATGTTTTATGTATAAGTGTGTATTATGTGTGGGAGTAAGATTTTGTCGAGATGCAAAATGATTTGACAAGACAAGACAGTTTGTATGCTTTTGTGTGGTGAAGTGATGTGTGATGTGGACTTGTGTTGACTTGACCTCTCATTCTCTCCCCTTTTTTCTCTTTAATTTTTCATGAATTATCTTATCTTTTTCTTTTACACCAAAGTTTTTATAATTCGCCAGTTTACTATATATTTGACAGTTACTTAAATCTAACAAAAATTCATCTCTCGACGCTCTATTTGCACCCAACATGCTGCTAATTAAATGGTGAACATATGGTCTTCTAGAACCTGCATAACAATGATACATGTTTTCAGAGCATTTGCTAATCATATGTTTGTTTGTAGAAGAATGCATCCTGCAAAATCTTCAACCAAAATATATTTGTTCCACCTGTTTTTTTTTTTTGTTTTCCGTTGAACAAACAGCTGAATATCAAAACATATTTTTGTTGCTTATCATTATTATTACGTAAACATAATTTTACCTACCCAAGCATGTCTTCTTTACAAAAGAGGTTCACCTGTGTCCGAGTAGCTAGCTAGCTAAACAATGAAAAGATTATTGGGCCACTAAGAGAATGAAGCCCAGTAAGTATCAAGACCTATTCAACAGCCCATATTATGTTGACTGAGCCAGATCTGTACCTTTTTTTTCAGATTGCCTATATCGTCAACCAAAATCTCAAATGTTTTAAAAGTTAAATAGTAGGGATGAAGAAGTCAGAAGCTTATAGTAGACATGATTCTGATTACACGACTCTAAAAGCAGATTCCATTACCAAGTACCAACCTTTTCTTCATCGTTTTGACGTTTGGAAACTTGATATGGAATTTAATTTCCAAACAATGTAACTAGTGTTACTTACGCTTCAACAATCTTCAAACGAAGAGATGTCGTGATTACAACCAAATCAATCATTAAATTGGAATTTTTTTGAATTAATCCTACTTACTTTAAGTTTAAATTAACGAATATACAAATTTCGGGGAAAAAATAAAATAAAATAATAAAAATTGGAATAAAAAGAAGATTCCAATTCATCTGGGAGCGAAGGAGACGGTGATATCAGTTGGCCGTTTCATATTCGCCGACCATTTCTCCGATTCCAAATACAATTGTGATATTTTCCCGGCGACTCTTCCCATCTCCGGCCTATTCACCGGATCCTCCTCAACACAATCCAACGCCAACCTCGTTAATTTCTCCACCACCGTCACTGGAAACGAATCCCCCAATCTCCCATCCATCCACCTCCTCACTCTCCCCTCTCTATCCCCATCTCCGTCCTCAATCGCCGCTCTCGCCGTTTCAATCACCGACGTCCGTTCGAAATCTCCGGTGGATTTATCATACCTATACTTCAACGGCTCCTCGCCTGAGAGTAGCTCCAGCATCATGACTCCGAAAGCGTACACGTCTGATTTCTGAGTCGCCGTTCCAGAATTTTGAAACTCCGGCGACATGTATCCTCTCACTCCTTCGAATCTGATTGCTCTGCTATCGGATCGCCTCGAGTTTCTCGATTCGTCTCTCTCCGGCGTCGTTTCGTCTGTTTCGCCGCAGAGCTGCGCGGTTCCGAAGTGACAGATCTTGGCGTTGAAATCTGGCTCCGTCACGATCACCGCCGAGCTTTTGATGTGGTTGTGAACCAAGTTCTCGATCTTTAAACCGGTCTTGTTGTGGATGTAATCGAGTCCGTGAGCTAGATCCGTCGCGATTTGGATCCGTGAAGTCCAATTAGATAAAACTGTGAAATTAGGGTTCTTTGGGTTTCTCAAACAATCAGCTAGAGAAGCTCCGTTGACGTATTCGTAAACTAAGTAGATGTGATCGCCTGAAACAGAGGCGCCGAGTAGATTAACTATGCTTCCGTGGTGGCTCCGGCAGATATCTGAAAGACGATCTCTAAGCTCTTCCGTGACGATTCTTCGCCTAAACTTTCTCTGGAACACAACTACTTCTCTGCCTCTCAGATTGCAACGCCACGAGGCTTTGGAGGAGGATGAAGACAAGCGATGAGCTAAGAAATTGTTGGTGGCGGCACGGATCTCGGAGACGTTGTATATGTGAGGATTCTCAGGTAGAGATTCACGGAGACTAGCGAGAGATGTTCGACTAGCGGTTGAGGAAGAAGCAGCACCGGAGGAGGAGGAGGAGGAAGAGGAGGCACCGGTTTTGACTGTTCTGTTGGAATTTGAGGTCGTTGTTGTTGTTGTGCCTGAGGTGCTCGTTGACGACGGAGTCTGGTGGTGGTGATGCCTCCTCTCTGATTGACTCGGTCGTGATCGTGATCGTGATCGTGTTCGTTTTGGCTCTGAGGCATTGACTCCCATTTTGGTTTTGCACATTTAAGACAAAATTCTTAGTTGGAATTTGCGGATTTAGACCTAGAAGGAGAAGACGGCGAAGAAGAGAGGCGGACACACGGAGACCACCGCATTGTAGATGGCACGGCTGTATGCGTATTATACCGGACACGGAGATAGGCGCATTATAGCGAAGCACGGATGTATGAATGGAAAACAGGAAAAGTCTTCTTTTTGTTGTTGTTGTTGTTGTCTTTACCTCTATGAGTTTGGTCTTTGTTAGATATTTATATTAGATTAATTAAAAAACTCGAAATTGCAATTTTATTATCTAATTTTCCAGGTCGAATCTATGAGAAAAGACGGCGACTTTCATAAAGAAACTTCTTTGACTTTAAAAAGTTGGCCTTCGCATGGGTGATAGATAAATAATACGATTGGTTAATGAAGTACTACTTTAGTCTTTAGTTATGTAGATCTTTTAAAGACAGTGGTGGTTTCCAAAATTCCTGTTCAAATTCCACTTCGTAGGGGAACTAAGCAAAGCTTGGATTCCAACTAGCTAATTCCAACGAAAAGAGATACAGTATATGGAATTTAGCCAAAAACTCTTCCATTGATGAAAGCACTATTAAATTTGGATTGTTCAAATTAAATCTCTACCTTATCTAGCACTATTCCATTGATGAATATAACTATCAACATATAAGGTGTTAGAAGAAAATAATAAAACTGTAACATATACAAAAAGAAATTGTTTTGGAAAACAAATATCTACCTTAACCGATCGGATAAACAGAGGGGAAAGCGGTCACGGAGACCATAATGTGAACATCACACTAGAAAACTACAAAATGCTGCAAAAGTGTTTTCTGTATAAGTGACGTGAAGGATGACATCCTTTCATGATGATTTTACTTCTTTTTTTTGTTCTTCTAATATTTTACTTGTTTTAAATTATTGATCAATGCCGACAGAAAAAAAAAACGATAATTTAGGGTTTACCTAGTCTTTCATGGGTAATATATTTAGCATATTTTAGAAGATTTTATTTACTGCTCATTAGCCGATTAGTTAAACATTTATTGAATCAACATTGTGCTTCAACCTTGGCGTTCGACACTAATTAAGTTTTAGTTGAACCATTCGTTTAAGTTGTCATTTTTTTTTTTTGTGCATATCGTTTACGTTGTCTCTGAAGTCTGAATTATAAATATTACACATGTAACTTTCCTAGCTTGAACCAAAAAAAACTGCTACTAGGTGCAATTTATCCATATTTTATCCATTCACGTGATTCGGTGATTGTGATGTAATTCCCTAATTGATTCGTTGACTATTCCCTTAATCATTAAAAAATTACGTTCGACTACAACCCGTGTGTCGCCATAGAGAATGTTCTTCGTAGTATCTATTGTTCACTTATAATTTTATAAAATATATATACAACTGTGATTTGTATATGGATAAATATACTTAAAATAAACTGTATTATTAAGTGTACATGGGAGACAATGGGACAATGGGGACTGAATTTGTGTATCTGGACTGGATCGGAGGAATATGAGAATAAAATATGTTTGCACAGCTTAAGTTTGCCTCTATATAAAATATGTTTGCACAGCTTAATTAGTTCAGTGTTTGGCTTTTTGATAGAGCTGGGATTAGATTCAACATGCAGGTTTTTACTTTTTAGCCGACCACAACGTTAATATAAATTCGAGAAAAACAAAGAAAAACTCAAGCCGCCAAACAGCAATAGACACAAACATATAAACTTGATCGATATTGTCTCCATATGATATATTGATATGGATCATCCAACGAATACGGTCGCATGAAAGTCAACCTCACATACTTTGTGTTTCATGACAAAGACGTTTTTCTAACATATATACACCATGTTATCTAATGCTGTTAATTGGGATTATGTTCAGACAAACCTGAGACATTGTTCAAGTGGAACAAACTAAATTAGTTAAGTACAACGTGCGTAACAGATGAGAATGCTTTAGTGAATACATCACACGCTCAAAGCATTGTTATATATTTTGAAGAATATTCTCCAAAATATAGTTTTTGAATTGGAGTGAATATTTATTTGAGAGTTTTTTGGTAGCAAACAAATTTCGGAGGTAGCAAACAAATATGTTGGAGATGTTTTTTTTGGTGGTGGTGCCTAGCTAAAGACAAAAGTCAAGCAAGTGATGAAAGCTCATCATCATATAAATAGTTGAGTTACTACCATAAGTCCATAATAATTTAGAAAACACTGATAAATTTTTAGAAAAAAAAAAAAACTCATTTTAGTGGTATTTTCATAATTGACTTTGGATATCATGATAGACGTGTGTTTCAACTTTATTGAATTGTTATTGTTTGCTTTATAGATTACCTTTCTTATTTCAATTTCAATTGCTTGTGTGAAAGAAATTAGGAATTAGAATTACGAATTACGATTTCCATGATATCCCCAAAAGTCTCAAATTTAGTTGTTCCCGGTGCAATTAAGAAGTAGAGATATTCCAGTGAAAGCTCAACTTTGATTGAGTTTGTAAAAAAATCAGGGTTTAGGGAAGAGCTAAAGACTTAAGAAGAAGAAAATCAAAAGCAATAGAGAGAAATCAAAGGAGGCGTTGACTGTGTAGTGTCGACTTGGGAATATGCGCCATTACTACTAACTCGTGTCAATCTGAGAATTGGAATTTGAAAACCAAGCAATATCCTATCAAAGGAAAGGTGAAATATCCAACTCAGGCTTCTACATATTATCAAACTCTAAAAGAGTTATTCAGAATGTGAAGCAACAAGCAGTGGAAACTAACAGTTTTGTCAAAGAGGAAACAAAAAAACTTGCAAGAGAGTACGCTGCCATTGTATGCACAGAGAAGAAGTCATGATTGTGATGTTCATTTCTTGCGAGTCATGGCCGCTATGATCCCGCCAGCTATGATACCTACGGCTGCAAAGCCTGTAGCTGCGATGCCTATCCCTATAACACCTTCTGAGAATATATACAAAAGATACCATTAAGTAACTCTGTTATTCAAACTTTGTTACTAATCCATTAGCAGTCACTTCTAGAACTATCATTTCATGTGTTTAAGTTCGACGAGTTGGCTTACCCTTTGTGATTTTGTCTTCAATGGCCTTCTTTAGAACCAAAGCTTGTCTCCAATCAGCTTGCATCTATGAAACCAAACCATCCATCAAAGAGCAAAACAAGGTGCATATAATATAATAAAAGCACGAGCTGCCTATAAAGAAAAGGGTAAGGAAGTGGATAAAAACCTCGATACAGCGGTCGACAAGGCGCCTGCTCTTTGAGTAATCCCCACTTCTGTAACATCCAACAGCAAGAAGATAGATCTTCTCTCGCTCCTGTAACGGAGAGGCACTGTCTTCCAGAGCTGCTGCAACAACAACAACAACAACAACAACAAATTTATCAGTCTCACAAAATAAAGATAGGGAGCATTACTACCTTCAAGCATGGCAATTCCGCGTTGCACATCTTCGGGTTGACGGGAATGAACAAGAGCCCACGACAATCGCATCAAGCACTCTTTCTTACGATCCTCAGCGCCAGAATCTGTGGCCTCTTTAACCTCTCTTTCACATCCCTGCACATCAATCAAAACCACAGAGTTTTTTAGCTGGTGAAAGCCTATGAAAGTTTACACAAAGCTATCAAACTAAAACCATGGTAGTAACTAAAGCTCTAAAGCTCGATTACAAAGTTCTCTCGAATCCAAAAAAAAAATCAAAGGATGGGGCTAATCTTTTGA
>NC_025690.1:17672033-17699383 GCF_000633955.1 Camelina sativa | reverse complement strand
GAGCTAAAGACTTAAGAAGAAGAAAATCAAAAGCAATAGAGAGAAATCAACTTGGGATTATGCCCCATTACTAACTCGTGTCCCATCAATTTGAGAATTGGAATTTGAAAACCAAGCAATATCCTATCAAAGGAGAGGTGAAATATCCAACTCAGGCTTCTACATATTATAAAACTCTAAAGAGTTATTCAAATTGTGAAGCAACAAGGCAGTGGAAAATAACAGTTTTGTCAAAGAGAAAACTTGTAAGAAAGTAAGCTGCCATTGTATGCACAGAGAAGAAGTCATGATTGTGGTGTTCATTTCTTGCGAGACATGGCCGCTATGATACCACCAGCTATGAGACCTACGGCTCCAAAGGCTGTTGCTGCGATGCCTATCCCTATAACACCATCTGAGAATATATAAAAAAAAATACCACCATTAAGTAACTCTGTAATTCAACTCAGACTTTGTTACCAATCCATTTGCAGTCACTTCTAGAACTATCATTTCATGTGTTTTAAGTTCGAGGAGTAGCTTACCCTTTGTGATTTTGTCTTCAATGGCCTTCTTTAGAACCAAAGCTTGTCTCCAATCAGCTTGCATCTATGAAACCAAACCATCCATCAAAGAGCAAAACAAGGTGCATATAATATAATAAAAGCACGAGCTGCCTATAAAGAAAAGGGTAAGGAAGTGGATAAAAACCTCGATACAGCGGTCGACAAGGCGCCTGCTCTTTGAGTAATCCCCACTTCTGTAACATCCAACAGCAAGAAGATAGATCTTCTCTCGCTCCTGTAACGGAGAGGCACTGTCTTCCAGAGCTGCTGCAACAACAACAACAACAACAACAACAAATTTATCAGTCTCACAAAATAAAGATAGGGAGCATTACTACCTTCAAGCATGGCAATTCCGCGTTGCACATCTTCGGGTTGACGGGAATGAACAAGAGCCCACGACAATCGCATCAAGCACTCTTTCTTACGATCCTCAGCGCCAGAATCTGTGGCCTCTTTAACCTCTCTTTCACATCCCTGCACATCAATCAAAACCACAGAGTTTTTTAGCTGGTGAAAGCCTATGAAAGTTTACACAAAGCTATCAAACTAAAACCATGGTAGTAACTAAAGCTCTAAAGCTCGATTACAAAGTTCTCTCGAATCCAAAAAAAAAATCAAAGGATGGGGCTAATCTTTTGAGAAAGCAAATCCGATTTCAGAAATTGGCAAAACAAAAACAGTTCTAAATTTTCCCCAAACAGTTCGTGATTCCATTTTCCTACAAAGAGATGGTTCTTCGTCTTCGGAAACATAAGGCGGAAAAAAGAAAAGCGAACACATGAGGAGGATTAGAGAAACACTTACAGCGATGACATCTCCGTCGCACCAAGGGATCTTATCGCTGCCGGTGAAGAAGGAACCGACGGAGTCAAAGAACTGTCCGATCTTAGCATCCATTGAAGGCGATTTTTTGAGCTTTGATTAATGTGAGACTTCGTTTCTGGGCTCTCTCTCTCTCTCTCTCTCTCTTTCTTAATACTTAAGGAGAGAGTTTCTTCAGGAGAAAGTGGACTTGCTGCCCAAGCTCAGGGAAACTTACCAAATATTATCAACAAGACCCCTCTAGTTTTATATTTTACCCAAATTTGTCCCATATCTTCTGTTTAAGTTTTAAAAATGGTTAAAATTACTCAATCAAGCAATTTGGATAATTTATCTTTCTTTTTGGGGTCAAAATTTCGATAATATATCATTGATTGACAACAATTTCTAATATATTATTTTAATAATTTATCTTTCTTTCATGTCATTGGTTAAAATAATATTATTTGTGATTTCTTAATATTTTAGGCAACAAATTTCACATTAGTTCGTAATTTCTATTGTCAACAATATTTGAGGTGATATTTTTTGTTTAATTTAAGAAAAAGAAAAAAAAAAAACCATAACAGAGGTTATAAATATCTCATGCCATATGATAAGAAAATACAAAGACTTATAAATAAGAACTTCAAAATAATCGGAGAGATTTGCTGAAAGCTTGCCACTTCTTTAAACTCTTCGGATCAAATTCAAGAGTTTCTTGTTTTCTTCCTCTGGTGATTCTTCTGCTACAGTCTCTAATTGGTTTCACCAAATTTTTTAATAGCTTCTTCAGACCTGATCTTCGTCGGCCTTGGCAAGCAGGAGCGGCTGTATGTATTGGGGAATCATCATTAAAGACCTCACTGTACATCAAAGAGAAGCCGGTTGCAGCAGATAGGCTCCGACCAAGCAAGGCATTGTTGAGGTGAGCCTCGAAAGATAACCGCTCGAATCGATCCATCAATGAGCTTTGATTGTCCTCGAACTTCTGAAGAAATGGTGGAGTCGTCTCCATGGCTTTTGTGTTTTTTTGATAAGCTTGAAGTTACTGCTCTTTGTACGGAAAGACATAAGTGGAAATGTTGTCAAGAACAAGCAAAGGATCTTTTCTTTGTTAACTTTTTCTTGGGTTTAAAGCAAAGGATCTTCTTCTCTAGTCTAGGATTAAAACAAAAAACCTTACAAACAAACAAGTTATTTTTTTTTTCTGAAAAATAAGTACACGTGATGGTTTTTGTTGATTTCTTTCACCATACACATCGGTAAGCAACATGCGATTCCGTGAGTTCACCTCTATAATTCACCTTCACAACTTGTCCTTTCTCTAATCCGTAGTACCTTACGATCGCATCTTTCTTTGAAAGCCGAGGAAGCTATTAAAAATTCGTATTAGAATGAACGGTTAGAAGGGTGAGTGAGAAGAAATGTCTTTTAGTAAAGCTCCAAGCAAATGGATAATGTACCTGTTTTTCCTCGATGCTGAACTTCTTGAGAAGCGCTGTCTTCTCTTTATCATCCAGAACCTGATGTCGTAGCTTCAGTGTATGTTTCGTTATGTTGACTAGCAGATCGGTTATCTTAACAAGACAGCGAAAAAAAACTATCGATGTTAACATTTTCTAAGTTGTACTAAACAGAAATTAGATTAGGGATGAGATACAAACCTGGAATATTTCGACTTTGAAAGAAAAAAGTTCGATGGCTTTCAAGGCTTGATTGGTAACATGGCTTTGCAGAACTATTATCAGCCCGGTTATGGTTCCTTGGCTTAGCACATCCGCTGCTATACTGCGGATTGCGTTGACTTTAACCATGCCAGCACCACAAAAGACAATCTTTATCTGACCAAGCAAAATCACAAACCCGCTTGAACCAGAACCTTTTAACCAAATAACACACTCTTATTATATCCAGAGGATTACTATGAGATATCTGTCTACATGCCATAAAACAAGAAGCAACATGAGCTGAAAACAGAATACATTCATAAGTAACTGAGAGCTTGTAACAATCTATCTGTAAAATCGGACTAGTTATAAAAACAGGACAAGCATGCCTATGACTTTGATAAGCATCCCAAAAATCAGTGGCAACATGATACTAACCAACCAACAGAAAAAAGGTTGAGACTTTCAAAAACATCAACTTAACCGTTCTTATCCAGTTTTATCTCACTCTCTACAATCAAACATTGGGATTGTAGGCTATATCACATTTGACCATGCTTTAAAGAGTGTAGATATTAAATCAAACACTCCGTGACAATATATTGTCAAACATCAGAATGTTCATAGCCAGAAACAGAAGTCTAAGAATCACTTGTCACTTGTTAAATTCTTTACCAGAAAAAAAAAATCACATAACAAAGTCTCAGAAGTCAAACAGATGAGGCAAACTACTTGATACGGACCATAAAGTATTAAACTTTAGTAATCTGAATCCAAAAAAGTAGCAATGCAAACTTCAATTCGACGATAAGCAATGAAAGATTCAAAATTTGATAACCAATCCATCTTCTTCACAGCCAAACAGTTAACCCCACAACATGCAAATGCAAAAAAAAAAAACTCTAGGAATCGAAAAAACACAGCGAAAGCGAAATGCTTTGATTAACCTTTTTGGAAGAATTGAAGCGGTGTTGAGCTGAGATATGGAGACGATCAAGATCGGGACGGTCGCCGTAAACAGTTCGAAAATCGTGGAGGGAGAGATTGATATCTTCGGGGGAGACTTCGTAGCCTCTGTCTCGGAGCATCTCGAAAGCATTTCTCCGGGCAAGATAGTATCTATGAGTCTCTTCACTCGATGGATCCACGTATTCGCTCAGACACGGACGCGGAGCTGTCCCGTTCTCTTTCTCTACCATTTTGTTTTGTCTTTCCTTATCTGAGCAAAACAGAGTACAGTGATGGGACTTAAAGCGACTTACAAACGATGCTAGGACTTAAAGCGACTTAAAAACGACACCGTTTCAATGAGTTGAAAAGTAATTTTCACTGACTTGAGAGGTTTTGTACTGATATTAGCCATTAAAAGCCAATGAGCTAGCAGGTGACATCAGTCAAATTCGATTTTGTGGTAACTTTAGATTTTCTTTTTCTTTTCTATTTATTGATTGAAAGCAATTTTCTCCATAAATTTTTCTTAACGGAGTTTATTGGGCTCACGAGCTTATTGCAACAAATCCAAAACCGTTCTGACACAAGGTTATATATACTATGTCTTGGCCACATATAGTATAGCAAATGAACGAACTTAAGCTGACTGTTTCAGTATACAGACTTCAAGACCGCTTCTTTGCCATCTCCTCCAAGGAAAAACACCAAAACAAACATGTCTAGCTCTAGGGTAAATTAAATCATTGGCTGGAAGCCATTCTGGTTTTGCTGAGAACCTGATTCAGAGTAAAAAGGTAAACCACAATCACCTCTGACAGTCTCCATCAAAACATGTCACAAAGTCGTCAAATCTTAAATAAATATTCATCAAACCTTCTTTGAATTACTTATCAAAGTGCTCATGCTCGCCAATACCTATTACATAAATAATCCACTCAGCTTTCTTTTCATTAAGCGGATACCTAAGTCAGACAGATTAAGCAAGTTCAGACTGCAAAAAATGAAAATATATAGACTACTAACCAAAGAGCAGCCATATCTCTTGTTATATGGTTATAAGACAAGCACCATCAATTTCTTCAACCATTGATAGCCAATTCCTTAATCATGCAAGGGATATAAGGTTTGTAATTCTGCCTGTCATGAATCAAAGTATTTTCCATTAGTAACCCATCTATGTATCTCTCTCCCATTCTGCTTAAAAGTAAATATTACAAGTCTCGCTATTTACCTTCTCTTCAAGCTCAACATGGAGGAACATAATAACCTTGGTAGACTCAGTTCGGCTGATTCCACAAATCTTAGCCAAAGCTTTGACATAAACTTGATCTCAATTCTGTACAGAAGAAACGCAAAAAAACAAAAACGAAAAAGATATTTAGACGGAACACAGCACCAGCATACTGAGACACTGCATAACATAAAAACGCAGCAGTGATTCTGGTTACCTGCAGACGGATCACAGCACGTTGTGCCTTTTTCTTAAAGTCAGGATCCTCGTCAAATTTTTCTTTTGATTTTTTTTTTTGGTAAAGAAACTATCAAATATGACATATGAAGTTAGAAACTGAATTGATTTGGACTTTCACATAAAGCAATTTTGGTACAAAAGGAACTGTAAAGCTTGAGATTAGATGCAAGGCAGCTGACCTGAAAATGTTCAATTGTTGTCACACCCGCACTAGCTCTAGCTGAACAAGAAAATTCCTCAAAGAGGTACTCGATAAGCATACCAACCTGTATGGGAAGGGGAAGAAAAGTTTGGCAGTTAAAATTCGTTTGATAAAAAATTAATGGAATAAGAAAATCAAGAAATCACATCGAAAGCAGGGAAGTAGCTACCTGAATTCCCCAGTCACCCACATGATTTCTTCGTAGAACTTTAACCTTTGAGTTCTCGAGCAAGAGAACTAGCGTGTCATTGATGATAGGTGATCTTAGATGACCAACATGCATTTCTTCTGCAATGTTGGGAGAGTATAAAACAAATAAAATAGGAGACAAAACTAATTTAAAATTAACATACATACTAGTGAGAAAAAACACAGCAGGAGTACCTTGGCCATATAATCAGCAGATCAGCTGATAAATCCAGATCAAGAAACAGATCATGATTTCACCATCTCAGAGGCAGGGAGAGTTGAAACAATGACCTATCTGAAAAAACAAAAAAAGAGGGAATTAAAGTAATAATGAGTTAACTGAGAAAAAAAAGAAGAATATATTACACAGAGGATACAAAAGACCCAAAAAAGAGACTTACTAGTCCAAGAGTTCGAACAACACTGCGCTTGCAACAACTCTTTGATTTCGTTATGGACAATAAGCGCATCACACTGTCACTACAAACAAGCAACAACAGTATGAGTAAACATAAAGGAATGAAGATTTAATCGGAAAAAATGATGAGAGTACCTTTGATGATCTTTGAACTTTCAATATTGAGCACCAGAGGCAGCAATCAAGGCAGGGTGGATCCACATAATTTTTAGTTTTTCCCCAGAATTCTCATTCCTGTTGCCACATGTGTCAGTCAAAAATTATCATTCATGATTCAAAAAAGGAGAAAATACTATCAAAAACAAAACAAAAAAAGACTTACATGCTACTATGTTTGCCATTGAGAGTGTCTTTGGTTGACCAAAGCCGTGTGAGTGGAAGTTTAGTTTACAAAATTACGGTGGAGCTAGCTAAATGCAGCAGCTGCATAATGAGACACTGCCAAACATAAAAACGCATCAGTGATTCGGAATACTTGTAGACGGACACCACAGAACGTTGTGCATTTTTCATGAAGTCAGGATCCTAGTCAAATTTATGTTTTGATTGTTTTTGTAAAGCTATCATATATGACATCTGAAGTTAAATTCAGAATTGATTTTGGACTTTCACATAAACCAATATCAGTAAATAAAAGAAACTGTAAAGTTTGAGATTCCATATGATGCAAGGCAGCTGACCTGAAAAATGTTCAATTGTTGTCACACCCGCATTAGCTCTAGCTGTACAAAGGAAATTCCTGAAAGAGGTACTCGATCAGCATGCCAGCCTGCAGGGGGAGGGGAAGAAAAGTTGGCAGTTATTAGAATTCGTTTGATAAAAAAAATAATGGAATGAGACAATTATGACATCACCTGGAGAGTAGAAAAGTAGCTAACCTGTGTTCCCCAGTCACAAACATGGTCTATGCGTAGAACTTCAACCTTGCTTGAGTAATCGTGTCACCGATGATAGGTGATCTTAGATGACCAACATGCAATTCTTCTGCAATGTTGGGAGAGTAAAAATTAATCACGGCTCTCTTAACAGGAAGAGTAGGCGCCCATGTGTCACTTCCATTGATAAGAATATTCTTAATGCTCTGCAGGGATTAGATAAAACAGGAGATGTAATTAGATGTAAAATGACCATATGTACAAGTGAGCAAATACACAATAGGAGTACCTTGACTCATGTTAGTGATTAGGGTTACCTGTCGACGGACAAAAGACAGTTGTGCTATAGGTAAAACCCCCATCTATCTTGACAAGCATGCGTGTGGTCTTCAAGTCTTCAATGGTAATAACACCAGCACCATCAATTTCTTCAATCAACCCTTTGATAGTCAATTCCTCAATCAGGTTAGTGATATCAGGTTTGTAAAAGCTTGCTTCCTGCCATGAACGAAAATATTTTACATTAGTAACCCATCCATTTATCTGTCTTCCATTCTGCTTTTTTTTTAAAAAAAAATATACAAGTGAGCAAAAACACAACAAAAGTACCTCGGCCATATACTAGGCTGATAAATCCAGATCCGGTAGCAGAGCATGATTTCACCGACTCAGAAGCAGGGGGATTTGAAACAGAGGTCTCTGAGAAGGAAAAAAAGGAAACAAAGTAATAAAGTGTTAACAGAGAAAAAAAAGAAGATTATACTACAACTACGAAATCAGAGCATAAAAAAGACCCACAAAAGAAACCTGCTTGCTCTTCAGGAACCCTTTGGTTTCCCTATTGACCACACACGTATTACACTGTCACTGCAAACAAACAACAACAGTATGAGTACACGAAAAGGAATTAAAATGTAATCGAAAAACAAAAGATGGGAGAACCTTTGATGATCTCTAAAATTTTGATTTTAGGCACCAGAGGCAGCAACCAAGGCAGGGTGGATCCACATCAATTTTACCTGGAACTGGACAAATGAAAGAGCTTCTTGAGTTGCCGATTTTAGATATCCCCCAAAAAATTTCCTTCCTGTTGTCAACATGACTCGAACAAAAAATATCATTTATGAAAGTGGAGGAAAGGAGAAGATATTATGGAAAAGAAAAAAGAAGACTTACAGTTACACATGTTTGCCATCCGGAGAGTGTCTTTGGTTGCCCAAGACGTGTAAGTGTCCTAGTTTACAAAACGAAACAGAGAAATCAGTACAAGTATTAGCTAACCACTGACGGAAAAATGAGAGAGAAACGGGAGAGATTAAGTTGATACCTGAGTGAGGCAGATTCTGCAAGTTCAGACTGCGAGTACAAACACAAAAACAACGTCAAAATATAAGATAAAATTTGATGTAAGAAGACCATGTGTACCAAGTGAGCAAAACCACAAGAGGAGTACCATGGCCATATAATCAGCAGATACAACGGCCTATCTGAAAGAAACAAAAATAAACGGGGGAATCAAAGCAATAAAGAGTTAACTAATAAGAATATACTACAGGACGAACATAGAGCATACAAAAGACCCAAGAAAGAAACCTGCTTGCTCTTCAGGAACCCTTTGGTTTCATTATTGAGCATACACCCAATACACTGTCGCTGCAAACAAACAACAACAGTATGAGTAAACATGAAGGAATTAAAATGTAATCGAAAAACAAAACGATGGGAGTACCTTTGATGATCTCTGAAACTTTGATATTAAGCACCAGAGGCAGCAGCAATCAAGGCAGGGTGGATCCACATCAATTTACCTGGAACTGGACACATGAAAGAGCTTCTTGAGTTGCCGTTTTTAGATATCCCCAAAATTTCCTTCCTGTTGTCAACATGACTCGATCAAAAAAAATATCATTTATGAAAGTGGATGAAAGGAGAAGATATTATGAAAAAGAAAAAAGAAGACTTACAGTTACAGCTACCATTTGCCATCGAGAGTGTATTTGGTTCCCCACGCCGTGTGAGTGGGAGTCCTAATTTATAAAAATAAGAGTCAAAATTTGATGTAAACTGACCATATGTACAAGTGAGCGAAAACACAACAAGAGGAGTACCTTGGCCATACAATCAGCTGATAAATCCAGAAAAAAACTAACACAGAAGGATTTCACCATCTCAGAGGCAAGGAGATTTGGTCCAATGGCCTATCTGAAAAAGAAACAAAAATAAAGGAAGGAATCAAAATAATAAAGAGTTAACTAAGAAACAAATAGAATATACTAAAAGACGAACACAGAGCACACAAAAGATCCAAGAAAGAAACTTACTAGTCCAAGAGCTCGAACAATACTGAGCTTGCAACAACCCTTTGTTTCGTTCTGGACAATACTGCAAACAAACAACAACAGTATGAGTCAACATAAAGGAATAAAACTTTAAATCGAAGAAGGAAGAAGGGAGTACACCATTGATGATCTCTGAAATTTTGATATTAAGCACCAGAGCTGGCAGCAATCAAGCACACCAATTTTACCTGGATGTGGACACATGAAAGAGCTTCTTGAGTTGCCGTTAATAGATCTCCCCTGAATTCTTCTCCCTCCTGTTGTCACATGAATCGATCAAAATTTATCATTCATGACTCGAAAAAGACGAAAATTCTATCAATCAAGACAAAAGAAAAAGACTTACATTTACAACTACCATGTTTGCCATCGAGAGTGTCTTTGGTTGCCCAAGCCGTGTAAGTGAGAGTCCTAGTTACAAAACAAAACAGAGAAATCAGTACAAGTATTAGCTAACCACAGACGGAAAAATAAAAGGAAAAATGAGATAGAAACGGGAGAGATTAAGTTGATACCTGAGCTAGGCAGATTCTGCAAGTTCAGACTGCAAGTACAAACACAAAAACAACGTCAATATATATGAGGCAGATATATAAAACTAAGTTAACCCACCATAGAGCAGCCATATCAGTTGTGCTATAGGTAAAACCACAACCTCTCTTAAATAGGAGATAAAATCTGATGTAAAAAAAGACCATGTGTACAAGTGAGAAAAAACACAACAGGAGTACCTTGGCCATAGAATCAGCAGATACATCCAGATCCAGTAAAAGAGAATGATTTCACCATGTCAAAGACAGGGAAATTTGATCCAACGGCCTATCTGAAAGAAACAAAAATAAACGGGGGAATCAAAACAATAATGAGTTAACTAATAAGAATATACTAGAGGACGAACATAGAGCATAAAAAAGACCCAAGAACGAAACCTGCTTGCTCTTCAGGAACCATTTGGTTGCATTATTGACCATACATGCCTTACACTGTCACTGCAAACAAACAAAAACAGTATGAGTGAACATAAAAGGAAGTGAAACGTAATCGAAAAACGAAACGATGGGAATACCTTTGATGATCTCTGAAAATTTGATATTATGCACCAGAGGCAGCAGCAATAAAGGCAGGATGGATGAACATCAATTTTAACTTGAACTGGACAAATGAAAGAGCTTATTGAGTTGCCATACTTAGAAATCCCCCAAAATTTCCTTCTTGTTGTCACATGAATCAATCAAAAAAATATCATTCATGAAACAGGAGGAAAGGCGAAGATATTATGGAAAAGAAAAAAGAAGACTTACAGTTACAGCTACCATGTTTGGCATCGAGAGAGTGTCTTTGGTTGCCCAAGCCGTGTAAGTGAGAGTCCTAATTTACAAAATGAAACAGAGAAATCAGTACAAGTATAGCTAACCACAGGCGGAAAAATAAAAGGAAAAATGAAAGAGAAACGGGAGAGATTAAGTTGATACCTGAGCCAGGCAGATTCTGCAAGTTCAGACTGCAAGTACAAACACCAAAACAACGTCAAAATATAGGAGGTAGATATATAAACTACTAAATTAACCCATCACAGAGCAACCAGATCAGTTGTGCTATCGGTGAGCAAACAACAGGAGTACCTTGGCCATATAGTCAGCAGATAAATCCAAATCCAGTATCAGAGCATGATTTCACCATCTCAGACGCAGGGAGATTTGATCCAACAGCCTATCTGAAAGAAACAAAAATAAACAGGGGAATCAAAGAAATAAAGAGTTAACTAATAAGAATATACTACAGGACGAACATAGAGCATACAAATGACACAAGAAACAAACCTGCTTGCTCTTTAGGAACCCTTTGGTTTCATTATTGAGCATACACCCAATACACTGTCACTGCAAACAAAAAACAACAGTATGAGTAAACATGAAGGAATTAAAATGTAATCGAAAAACAAAACGATGGGAGTACCTTTGATGATATCTGACATTTTGATATTAAGCACCAGAGCCAGCAGCAATCAAGGCAGGGTGGATCCACAACAATTTACCTGGAACTGGATACATGAAAGAGCTTCTTGATTTGTTGTTTGTAGATTTCCCCCAAAATTTCCTTCCTGTTGTCACATGGCTCAATCAAAAAAATATCATTCATGAAACATGAGGAAAGGAGAAGATATTAATGAGAAAAAAAAAAGAAAGACAAGACTTACAGTTACAGCTACCATGAGAGTTTATTTGGTTCCCCAAGCCGTGTGAGTGGGAGTCCTATTTTACAAAACAAAACAGAGAAATCAGTACAAGTTTTAGCTAACCACAGACGGAAAAATAAATGGAAAAATGAGAGAGAAACGGGAGAGATTAAGTTGATACCTAAGCCAGGCAGATTTTGCAAGTTCAGACTGCAAACACAAACACAAAAACCACGTCAAAATATAAGGGGTAAATATATAAACTACTAAATTAACCCACCATAGAGCAGCCATATCAGTTGTGCTATTGGTAAAACCACCACCTCTCTTAAATAGGAGATAAAGTCTGATGTAAAAAGACCATATGTACAGTGAGCAAAAACACAACAGGAGTACCTTGGCCATATAATCAGCAGATATATCCAGATCCAGTAACAAAGCTTGATTTCACCACCTCAGAGGTAGAGAGATTTGATCCAGTAGCCTATCTGAAAAAAAACAAAAACAAAAAAAACGGGGGAATCAAAGCAATAATGAGTTAACTAAGAAGAATATACTACAGGACGAACATAGAGCACACAAAAGACCCAAGAAAGAAACCTGCTTGCTCTTCAGGAACCCTTTGGTTTCATTATTGACCATACACGCATCACACTGTCACTGCAAACAAACATCAACAGTATGAGTGAACATAAAAGAACTGAAATGTAATCGAAAAACAAAACGACGGGAGTACCTTTGATGATCTCTGAAAAATTGATATTATGCACCAGAGGCAGCAGCATTCAAGGCAGGGTGGATCCACATCAATTATACTTGGAACTGGAAACATGAAAGAGCTTCTTGAATTGTCGTTTTTAAACCTCCCCTGCATTCTCCTTCCTGTTGTCACATGACTCATTCAAAAATTATCATTCATGACTCGTAAAAGGAGAGAAAATACTATCAATCAAGAAAAAAAAAAAGACTTACAGTTATACCTACCATGTTCATGTTAGTCATCGAGAGAGCGTCTTTGGTTGCCCAAGCCGTGTGAGTGGGAATCCTAGTTTATCAAAATAAGAGACAAAACCTGATGTAAATTGACCATATGTACAAGTGAGCAAAAACACAACAAAAGGAGTACCTTGGCCATCTAATCAGCTGATAAATCCAGAATCCACTAACACAACATGATTTCACCATCTCAGAGTCATGGCGTTTTGATCCAATGCCTATCTGAAAAAGAAACAAAATAAAGGGGGGACATCAAAATAGTAAAGAGTTAACTAAGAAAGAAATAGAATATACTAAAAGACGAACACAAAGCACACAAAAGATCCAAGAAAGAAACTTACTATTCCAAGAGCTCGAACAATACTGAGCTTGCAACAACCCTTTGGTTTTTTTTTATGGACAATACTTCAAACAAACAACAACAGTATGAGTCAACATAAAGGAATTAAAATACTTTAATCGAAGAAGGAAGAAGGGAGTACCATTGATGATCTCTGAAGGAAGTGGACACATGAAAGAGCATCTTGAGTTGCCGTTTATAGATCTCCCCTGAATTCTTCTCCTTCCTGTAGTCCCATGACTCAATCATCATTCATGATTAGAAAAAGGTGAAAATACTATCAATCAAGACAAAAAGAGAAGACTTACAGTTACAGCTACCATGTTTGCCATCGAGAGGATCGTCTTCGATTGCCTAAGCCGTGAGTAAGTGGGAGTCCTAGTTTACAAATTACAAAACAAAACAGAGAAATCAGTACAAGTATTCGCTACACCACAAACGAAACAAAATACAAAATATATATAAAAAAAAAAAAAACGAGAGAGATTAGGGCACAGACGGAGAAATTAGTTTACCAGTGAAGAAGAGATTAGGGCACATACAGAGGAATTAGTTTACCAGTGAAGAAGACATAACGAGTAAGCAACGTCGCCGGAGAAAATAGAAGAAGACGACTCTCTAATCTCTATAATAGGGATTTACTTCTCAGGAGGATAGGTCGGTGATGTAGAAAAATAGAAGATTCGCTACAGCACCATAGACGAAGACCAAAAAAAAACGAGAGATAAAGAAGAGAGACTAAGGCTAATTTCACTAGTGAAGAAGACAATAAAAGTAAAGCAAGAACAACGTTGGAGAAAATAGAAGAAGACGGCTCTCGACTTCGACTTATTTATAGGTTTAGGGATTTAACTTCTCAGGAATGGACTCTGATTAGTAAAGTAGTCTTTCCTTTTTCCTTTTCTTTAAAAAAAAAAAAAATATATATATTATTATTACCTTCGTTTTTCCTTTTCTCCACGCAACTTTCCTTTTCTTTTCTATTTCAATTAAAAAACAAAAAAATATCTTGACATGTTTCCTTTTTTCTTTGATAATTTCCTTTTGTTTTCTAAAAATTAATTCTTATCCTAGTTCTAAAACGTTCAACTTTTGTTGTCAAAAAAAAAAAAAAAAAACGTTCAACTTTTCATTTATTTTCTTTATTAGTATTTTTTTCTCAATATTTCAAACGGACCATTCGTCGTCGTGTGTTACTTTTCATATTCAAGCAAAAATTGCAAATCTTATTTTTAGACCACTGTATTTTATTGATCAAATATATTACAACACATACAGCCCAAATGTACAAAAAAAAATAAAAACAGTCCAATAGAAGAAGCCCAAAGTAGAAGATAGATTTAAGAGCATGGCCAACGGCGTAGTTTTGGGCCGTCCCTCGGCATTTGTTGATTAAAATTAAATCAAAAATGGTCCAATATCTAAGAATCGACTCTTTAAACGCAACGTTTTTCGTCCGTCTACTTGAACACGTGGAAGGTGGTGATTGGGAGAAGATTTTGGGTAGGTTAACAAACGACACTTTCTCGAGAGAAAGTTATCGAATTCTCGCTTCTATCTCGACGACGACGAATTTCCATCGTGTCTTTCTTCCTCTTTTCCGCCGATTTGAAGCCGAAAACGATCTTATGTGTCTCCCAAAGCTTGTTCGGCGGTTCAATCGTTCGAAATAAGGTTTGTCTTCTTCCTCCAATTTGAGATTTCTCTGATTTGCTTTAGGGTTAGTCTATGTGTATAGCTTGTTCCAATCGTTCTGTGTAGGATTATCGATTTAGTTATAGTTTATTCTTCGGTGGTACTCATCAACAAAAGTAGTTGTAACTCATAAAAATTTCTCTCATTTAGCTCAGATTCAGATTTGGTAGTAACTCATACGAACTAGCTGTGTTATGTATAGGGAAAGAGACTAGTAATGTCTAGTTAAATATCCTGGTTAATTGATATGCTTATTTCTTGATTATGATTTCCTAGTTGGTGACATTTTGGTCTGGTTTGTTCATAGTTACTTGTTTAGTCACATAAATTGAATGCTATTGATACAATTATCAAGTAAAATGAATTAGCAAGTAAAGACACCAATGCATCCATAGTAATACCTACTTCATAGCTTTCTTCTTCATATGTGTTTATGCCACCTTTAAATTGAATGAGCCGGTAAAGACTACTTCATAGCTTTTTGTGAAGTGTACTTGTCATAAATTGTGATTAGACTGTGGTTGTTAGCTCATTATGTTTTGTTACTTATTGCAAGTTACCTTTTAACCTATTAAACCCCAACCATCTTCACAAGCATCAAGCTGCAATGTTGAGGACTATGAGAAAAGGCCAGAAGGGATCAATGCTGCAAAGGCAAAGAGGAACAATGCTCAGTCCACAAACATGAAGACTCTTGTTGAGTATAAGAGCATGTGGGATGTGAAGAAAGAGGAATTGGCTGAAAAGGAGAAACTACAAAAGCTGGCCATCCTAGACACTCTCTTAGCCAAAAAGGAACCCTTGAATGCGAGTGAAGAAGTTATCATGAACAAGATAGTGTCCCATTATTTCTGATATTAACTATGTGTTTGTTTTTTGTATTTCTTGCTTAAGTTTCTATGCATTGTAGATTACTTAACCTTCTTCAATGACTATGAATCATACATCAATCAGGTTAGGGATCAGAGTTATGCAACTGAACAGAAGATGGTTATGTTAGAGAATGTAGTTTCTGAGCTAGTTAAGGAAAATAGGTTTAGAAATGTAACTGATTTCCTGGTTGTTGGTGTAATGGCTATTGTGTTTGGTCTTCTAGGTATCTTGTTCATGAAACAAGATAATGACTCTCCTTTTTAATGACTTTGCGTTTGTATGACTCTGCTTTTGTAATAACAAGATTATAAAGTTGAGGCTCACGGGATTTGATACTTGGCATTATGTACTTGTAAAAGAGTCAGGATGTACTATGTTTCTTGGCAGTATTTATTTGTAATGTCATAGGTTACACATTGCAATGTCACGGATTATTTGTAAAGACCATAATGCAAGTTATTTGTAATGTCACGGGTTACACATTGCAATGTCACTAGTCTTTCATTATATATATGCGACCATAAATTGAAACACCAAACAATATCAAAGCAACAAAAATTCACACGACCTCTCTTTCTTTTCTCAATACAAGTTATTTTTTCCTTTCTCCTTAATACAAGATCTCTCTTTCTCCTCAATACAAGATCTCTCTTTCTCTTCAATACAAGTTGACTCTTCATAATTTTTTTTTTATTTGAAATGGGATCATGTTCAAACCATTATCACTACCAAGGAGATGATGGTCATTATCACTACGAAGGAGATGATGGTGATAATTTTGATGCTTATTATGAAAATTCGCATATTATACCGGAACCAGAGGAGCCAAAAAAAAAGGATTTTTATCCCGAGAAACCGGGAAGAAGGCCACAATAATCTTTGGAATGATTATTTTAGTGACACTCCAACATTTCCAAAAATATTCTCGAAGCGGTATTGAGTACACTCCAACATTTGTAATGACACTCCATCAACCGGAAAACCTACAATCGTGTTGGAAGCGGTAGCTTCGTATGACCTCTGGATATGACATGCCTTTTTTGGAGCTCCAGGTACTATGAACGATCTTAATATTCTTGATCGATCTAATGTTTTTGATGACATAATTAACGGTTAAGCTCCGGAAGTCAACTTCGTTGTCAACGGAAGGGAGTACAATTTGGCGTACTATCTCACTTATGGTATTTATCCGAATTGGGCCACTTTTATTCAATCTATCCGACTTCCACAAGGTATGAAAAATTCTCTCTTTTCTAAAAAACAAGAAGCTGTGCGGAAAGATGTTGAGCGTGCCTTTGGAGTCTTGCAAGCTAGATTCGCCGTTATTAAAAATCCTTCTCGGTTGTGGGATAAATACAGAATGGCAAATGTTATAAGAGCATGCATAATACTCCATAATATGATTGTCGAAGATGAACGACATACATACAGTTTCCGAAACCAAGTTTCAGAATTTCAACACGTAGAACATGTGGATCAAACATATACCGTTGGTGCCGCCGGTGTGGGTTCAAATATCGGCACTACGATTACTCGTCAAACAAGACTTCGGGATAAACAAGCCCATGACCAACTAAAACATGATTTGATTCAACATATTTGGACTAACTTTGGACATCTTCCGGATAATGAAAATTAATTTTAAAATTTCTATGAATTGAATAAAATGTTTGTTTTCACTTTTGATGTTTGTATGTTTTATGTTTTCTATTTTTAATGTCTTAATTGTATGTTTTTGTTTTCAACTTTTTGTAACTTTGTAATTTTTTAAATGTTTAAACTTTCAAAATATTATTATTTTATTTATGGGACCAAATACAAATAGACACCCATATTCATACTAAAAATAAGAAACTTTTTAAATAATAATATTAAATTTGGGGGACCAAAAACGATGGGACACCAATACCGATGCTCTAAGGGGACGCGACAAACGATTTTAATGAGCGTGTTGGTCCACACCACAGCCCTCCGCTGCATGAGACTCTTAACTCCGGTGTAACCGAAAACATCGTCGGAACCTAAGCCGAACAAGGATTCGTCTGGTTGTCTCACCGATTGTACCAAATCACGGGTTACAGGATAACCTCAATCTACTAATCTCAATCCGAATCCGATTGTTAGACGCACAATGATCCAACGAAATCGGCTAAAATAAATTAGTAGATCCGAGAATGTATAAACCAATGAATAAAAATTGTTCTTGCACATATTTTTCTTTGATAGAAAACCTTGCAAACAAAACAAATCATTCTTTCATTATGCTAATTACTAACAATCATGTAATCATGTACTTATACTAGAGAGTAATAATCATTTAGTTCATAATGCTAAAAAGGATGAAGAGCAAGAACATATATGGAACAAAAGAACACAACTCATAAGAGAGTAGTAATTATAATCAAAGGCTCAAGTTAAGCCACTTACTTATTTCAATATACAATACTAACCAAATATTATCATCTTTAGTCAACAAGATTCATCAACTCTTTCCTCTTCTTCTCTTTGATAAATTCACATCACCAAATCAAATCTAAATCCCATTTCTCTCACCCACACAGCTAGCTTCTTGATCAAACACAACACCCACGACAACGCACCAATCCATTCTCATTGCATTTAGGACATCGCTTGAACCGTTCATCTTCTTCTTCAAACACTTTGGTGCTACCATCACAGTTAGTACAAGGCACAAACCTTGCATCCCCACAGCTCCTGCATGTCCCCAAGCGTTCACAAGCAGGGAAACCTTTCAACATCTCTGCTAGTTCCCCACCATCGTTTAGCTCCATAATCTCCTCTATGCCACCAATGTGTGTTTCTCCGATAAACACCTGAGGCAAACAAACCGGTTTCTCTCCAAGCACACTTTTAAGCTCTTTCCTGTATTTGGAATCCATGGAGATGTCACGCTCGTCTACCGTCACTTGAAGCCCTCTCAGTATCGCTCTAACGCAACAGCAATCCTCGTATGTCTTTCGAATACCTCGGAGGGATGTGAAGTAGAGCACAATCTTGTCTTCTGTTCTCGGTTTAACTTGCGATGGAATCAGTTGACTAGAGGATACAGACTTTGGTGCTTCGCTGATTAAGATGGACGGATTCGGATTTGATGAAGGGCTACAAGAGAGGGATTTTGTAGGTCTAAGAGTGTTCCTAGTGTTGTTACTTAATTGTTTAGAAGACAAAGCTTTCTTGTAAGAAGAGACAATGCTGGGATCTAAATCAGACAGAAACGATTCTTCAGACAAATGCTTCCACAGAGGTTGCTTAGGTTTATAAGACAACGGAACCCAATCTCCATCGGCTTCTTCGATTCTCACAAACTCGTAAGACTCGTCCAATTTCGACGCAGACCCACTTAAACCCGGGTCGGGTTTAGAGCAAAAACCGGGATTTAGACGCTTACCAGGTTTCGGGATTTCGAATTCGAATTCATCGTCTAAGCCATCCATAAGCTCCCAAGTGTTGATGACTGAGTCAGGAGAGACCGGATCTGGTGCGTCCTTCCCGGCGACTGAGATACGAGGTTGGTCGGCGACGTTTTTGGATTCGTCGAGATCGATGAGGAGAAGAGAACCGTACGATGTAGACGTGAGGGAGACGAGGTGGTGAGTGTCGCCTTTTCTAGCAGGAGGATGGTGAACCAACGGCGTCGGAAACGAGAAAGCTCTCTGCACCGCCGGAGAAGATGAGCCGGAGCCATATTTAGTCGGCGGTGAAGAGAATCTAGCGGATGAAGACGAAGTAGAAGAAACGGAAGAAGCGGTTTTTGAAGTTGAAGAACCCATTATTATAGAACTGACTTTGAAATAAAAAAAAAGTTTCTGATTTGGTTTCTTCCTGAGATGTTTTTGGTTTCTGGGCAATGACAGAGAGACTAGAAAAGAGTTTTTTTTTTTTTTTTGGGTGGAAGATAGCTGTCTAGGGCAGTTGGAGGTGGAAGATGGTGAAAAATTTAATGGCAGAAGAAGGCTACGAACGATGGAATAGATTAGCTTGATGTTGATTTTTTCAGAACACCCAGTTTTTTAGCTATTTGATTTTGATTGTGTAAGGGCATCTTCAAAGGTAGAACTATTTTGAGTGTTCTTAGCGCATCTTTACAGTAAATATATTATGAAAATAATATAAGATTAGTAGTTAAGATTTTTTCTTAAAAAGTTAGTTATTGGGATAATCATGTTTAAAATCATAAGATTTAATAATATAATATTCTTAAACATATTACAATTATAAAAACTTATAAAATAACATTTAAATTGTAAACTTATAAAACTTTTACTAAAATTCAAAATACAATACTAAACTTTTATGAAACAAAAAAAACATTAAAGATAAAAAAAAAACAAACATATTACTTAATTAAAGCACACAAACATTTTATTTAATTAATACATAGTTTAATGTCCAAATTTTAATTTGTGAAAAATTGTTTGCAAAATATTGTATCTATTCACAGCTTGCCACGTCAGCTTAGAACTGAGCCAAAATCAGTTATACAAGAACTGATATTGGTGTTCTTATGCCACTATTCCTTATATTTATAATTTTAATGGGCTAAAAACACTCCTCATGTTCTCCCAATATAGCCTAACGCAAGGTGAAAACAATTCCAAGAACCTTCGTTTGTGTCTAGGCCAACAACTAATAATATTAAATGAGACACGATCTTATTAAATGAAAAAAAAATGTCATGATCTACATAACTGCAAAGCCTTTATAATTATCTATATATAATAGCAAACTCATTTTGGAGGGACTGCTGATGTTTTTTTCTTAATCCAACGGTTAAGATTATTTTAGTTTCTCATCCAACAGTTACGATTTAAAATGATATTACTAATTATTTAATTTATTAAATAAATGAAAAGGCACCTCTTTGATTCCCTTCCCCAAATCGTGTTTCTTTTTGTTTTGCCCTGCGGAATCAACGCTTCTCTTCGTAAAAACCTGTTCAATTACCTCTTTTCATACCTTTATATTTGGAACTTGCTCAACTTACATCTTATTTAGTTTTGTGCACTTCTCTCTCGCTTATTCTCTTGAGATGTCTTGTTTTGTCTCTTCCTCTTCTACCAAGTGAGTTCTGTTACAAAAAACCGTGTTTAGTTGACTGTAAAAAATAGCCACTGTTTAATAAATCCGTTGGTTCTTAAGTTATTTAATTCGTTTGTAACTTTGTATGATCATTTTCAGTTCTGTTTTAGAATCCCTGATTTGCAATTTCCATTCACTCGTAACATTTCTTCTTTGATTAAGTAAACGTATGATGGTTATTTTAGACATTTATCTTCAGCAACATGCTGTTATGAACAGGCATTGGTCAATGGATAGGAAAAAAAGAGGTGAAACTTCATAACGTCTCTTTTAAATCTGTGGTTGGTTTCATTCCCGGTGCATGTGGAGAAAGGCTTGAACGTTTGCTTACCAAGGCTTTTTCATCTACAATGTTTATGATTCTTCCTTTATGTGAGACTTCGTTGATATATATTAAAAGGGTCGTTGACGTGTGTAGTCACGGTTCCTATATTCAACATTCTTACCAGTTACCACTGCTTTATCCTTATCATTAGTCGTTTGTTCTTGTCTCTTAGTTTTTTGTTTTCCACATTAGTACATGTCAAAAGCAATTCTGTTAATTTCATTAATGTTGTCAGACAGGAAAAGATGGATCTTGTTTATTAAAAAAAAAAACACATTTCGCTTGTTACCATTTCTAGAGTTAACGAAATCTATGGGTTGATGGGCAAGTAATCATGGATTTGGTAGATGCTTGGATATATCTGTATCTTTCTCCCCAGTCTCAAAACAAAGATACAAAACCATGTTTTCTTAAATATCTATATTTTAGAATTTGTTCCATTAATGAATATGTTGGGTTTATTAATGTAGAGTTTCAGACCACTTATGTGGATTTTGGGGATTAGATGGCTGTAATGTATGTTTCAGTTGGAGATTTGTTAAATGTTGAGTCAGAACTACAAAGTATGTTACTTAGTTAAATACTCATGTAATGTATATATGGGCGAAAAATTACAAAGTTCAATTTTCTCATGTAACTGTTTTCTGCAACACTTTATTTGGAGGTTTTGATTATATATTTTTGGTATTTGTACGGTCAGAACTCAGAAGCAATCAGTCACCATTCCGCACCATAAGTGGCTATTGTCATTAACTTGCCGCCGTTGTTTTTTTGTTTGTGACGTTACATCTTACTGCTACCATCGTTTCAATGTACATTTTACCCTCTAACAATTTTCTTGCAGCCTGCAGGTGATAGTACTGTTACCGATATTCTTTCACCAGTTGAGAAGATACATCCTACAGTCGCCACTCGCCAGTATAACCGTTTTATTCACTTCAGTGATCTCTCGCTTCCATATGGGTCCTGACTCCTTGTGGATGATCAAAATGAACTGAAAAGATTAATTCCTAGAGTTTATAATCTCTTCACCAACTAATACGGTTGAGACCGGCCTATGTAGATGACAATTTGATAACACATATCTATTTGATCGATCATTAAAAAAAAAGACTATTATGTGATGGTACCATGTGTTCTCACCTCTCTCACATGTTTTTGATACCTTACGAAAGGGGAATTTTTTTAGTTGGAGTTAATAAACAGTATAATATTCTCATGATTTAGTTGCTCCAGGCGAAGAAAAAAACAAATGTCTCATCAACCGAGATAATATATTAATATGAGAAGCACAAAAAAAGAGTATTTAACTAAGTAACTTACATGTTGAGGAACTCCTTTACTTCGTTGCAAATCCTATTTTTTGTAGCCCTGCAGATACGGCTTTTTCAGGTTTTGCCAAGTAATTCAGTAATCTATTCAACATATTCTTTCAGAAAGTTATCCCCCATCATCTGTTTTGTTGTTGTTTGATCTTCTCTTACTGGGTTTATGCTTACGTTATACTTAATGATTTGTGTATTTCAGGTCATGAATGCTTCTTTATCAGGTTTTGAAAGTTAGCTAATAGCAAGCAATTTGTCATCAGTGATTTCATTTTAATGAGAAATTCATATATATTAAATGTACAGTGAATTGTTTTACTTATATGTCACGAGTTATCAGAAGAAGAGTTAGGGAGAGGAAGCCGTACCTGCGTCTATATTTGGGATACACAAATTTTAGAGGTTTGGGCGTTGGGTTAACACAAAAATATGTTGGGATTAAGTACATAAATGTGAACAAGACATGGAAAATTACAAGCATAATTCAATTTTCTCATATGAAGGAAACTTATTACTATATGTTAACTTTCTTAAACAACAATGAATTATAATAACAAATAAATAATTAATGTCATCTAATTTGAAATGTTCACTTAACCGCGCATTACCGCGCGGGTCGGCTTCCTAGTTTTATTAGTACTAAACCAAAGATGGGAGAAAATAATACAATAGTTGATCAAATAAACTATGACATGTCAGTTTCTCCAAAGATTTTTTTATAATGTTTTAAGTTTACATTCATAGCCATTTATTTTTGCATTTTAATACTTTCTAGTTTCTAGATTACTTTTATTTTACAGAAGAGATAAAGTTATAATAAAAAAACAAAATTATAAAGCAATAGTATCTTTAAAATAAAGGTTGGAATAATAAATTTCAAGATAGGACCTAGACAGAGTATTCACGTGAATAATTTAATCCTTGACTTTAGAGAAAGTTTCCATATCTGTATCTGTTAATTTAATGTCTTATTGAACTTATTCTTGAGTTGATTGAGAATGGAAGCTACATTGTTATTTTTTTGTTTTCATTGTGTTTGATCTGCGCATACGTTTTCTTTCCTAAGACAATGTTTTTGCTAGCTGGTACTATTTAGTTGACTAGTCGTTGTAATGTTTTGAGAAAGAATATCAAAAGCTGTAGATTCATATATTATATCCCCACGAGAAAGTAAGGTGCTTTGCTGTTACATCTTGGCATTATGTAACTTATGTTAATGTATTGGTAAAATTATGATGTTCAATGCAGTTTAGTTATAATATCTCAGATTTTAATAAAAGTGATTTAGAAAAATAAATACTAATTGGACCACAACTTAATTTTTTGAAAAATATTGGACCACATTTTTAATTTTAAAACGTCCAAGTTTAAAGAGACTTTAAACAACACAATGACATGGGGAAAAAAAAAATGAATCGCACAAGGCAAACTCCTTGACGATTCCTTCATTTCTTTTGGTACTTTGCTCTTTGTCTTACTCTTTTCAACAAGGAAAGGAGAAAGATTCGACATTCAGAACCTCACACTTCAAACTTCAAAGGCTATAAGCCTATAAATGATATAAGGAAGATATGCATAAGACAAAACAGCTACTGAAAGAGGAAAGCTCAATAGTTTTAGTGGTGGATCGTTTTGTGTGATTCTTCCAAGCAAAGAGAGGCTACATGATTCGTGAAGTTGATAGAACACATTGTTTTTAACACGTTTGAGGTCACTTACGATATTACAACTACTATACACCTAATATAATACTGCTCATCTCTATCCCTTTCCCTATGCCAAAATGTGTGTGATACATACAGTGGAGTAACAAGCAGCAATTATCGTAGTGTAGAACCTTGCCTGCGTATCGCCAGCAAATTCAAAGTGACGTGCTCTCACCTGCAGTATATTGGCCTTCCTGAAATCAGAAAGGCTGAGCGCAAAACAATGCTAGTAAGCTAAGGAGAAAAAAGGATAACAAAAGGTAGTGTCCTGGATTCAACATATGCATATTGGGACTTATATAAAACATGATCTCAGGAATGTTTTTGGTACCGAAGAAGTGCTATCACTTATGTCGGCATATATATTATGTGATCGAAACACTTCCTAGAACTGTTTTCCATCACAATCACTTAAGCCTATATAGATCATATTTGCATTTTTTTTTTCTTTTTGTCTCATATAGAGAAAAGAGAAATCAATCTGAGCATATGAATGATCCTGATTCCTGAGCATACTTCTACTCAACACAAGAACACCAAAATAACACAAAAACATAGCCAGCTACATGTTGATTTTGCTGAGTTAAAAATAAAATCTCGACTTTGAGATACCAAAAAAACGGAGTTGAGCCAAATAACAAGGAAACAAGCATCATCAACATCCATGGAATGGAACCATAAAGATATACAGTCTCATATATGAAACAGAACATTAGTTACACAGACACACACTGAGTGACTCATACAGATACTAAGTCACTTCCAAGTCGTAAAATTGTTCCCTTTTTCGAACAACTATGATATATCTTGTTGCCTTCTATTAACCCCAAGCTATTCTCAATTTTGGGGTTGTACCGTGTAAGGGAATTTGAAGCAACTCTAATCGAAAACAACACAGAGCCAAGAAAAAAAGAAAAAACGTAAACTTCGGGGGGAAGAGGAAAAAGAGATACGCACACAGAACAGAAGGAGAGAGCTAAAAGAAAATCTTGGAAAATTGGGATCAACCGACATGGAAAGGACCAATATCTCCGTTTCTTAGAGAACCAGCAATCTCGTCAGCGATAGCCACGCAAGTGAAGACCCAACCACTCAGAGATAACCAAACCATTCTCATCAGATACATCGCCATGCCCAGCGGCATCGCCATCTCTGACCTTCCTTTTTCTACTTATCTCTCTCTCTCTCTCTTTGTTAGATCAAATGATTAGCCGGAGAAGAAGCCATTGCATTTGGAGTGGCCAAAAAAAAAGCTTTGGGGAAAAAAATATAAAAATAATAATAAAAAAAGATGATTCGGTACGTTCAAGGATCTTCCAACCATTTAGATTTCACCACGTGTTAAAGAGTTTTTACCACCAGCTACGTCCTTGTCTGGGCCAGTCTAGTCGACGGGAAAACGCATCGTCATCAATGCTTTATTTAATTCCAGACTTTCAAAAAAAAATATCCAAAAATTAGGGATCCGACCCGGATTCTTTTTTGGAACCCGACCCGTTAAATTGGCCTCATGAACTCCCGCTCCGATGCCGTTTTCAATTTCATTTTGAAATTTGTAATCTCCCCCAAAAGTTCGATTTCTCTCTCTCTTCTCTCTCTCGTCTCCGAGCAACGTCTCTCTCTCTCTCTCTCTCTCCAGAGAAATGGCTCCTCCGTTTGTTTTCCCCCAAATTCTGCGATCCCTAGAAGAGGATCCGGAAGACAATCATCGCCTCTTCGCTCAAAATATCGTCGATGTGAATTCTCTTCGCCCTTCCGATCTCGAAGAATTCGTCAAAGGTAAATTACTCTTTTTGGGGTTTCATCGTTTTCTCCAGTGCACGAGCCTATCTGTTTTTTTTTTTTTTTTTTAATTTTGCTGTGTGATTTTTTTGAGAAACTCGATAGACAATTTAGTAGTTTCACTCCGGGAGGCTTTAGATTTGATTTTGTAATTGGTATTTGAGCCGAAATTGGGTTGTGAAGTTAGTCTTTAGTCACTCGAATCGTCAGTTATGTTGAATGTGAAGTTTTTATTCTGTATGTGTAAAAGAGCTCAAATTCTAAGTTACAGAGTCCAAAATGTTTTGACAGGGAAGCAAAAATCGAAATTGAAACTAATTGATATGTGAGGCATTTTGTTGACTGTCTTCTTATTGTGGAACAGGTGTATCTTTTGACTTATCTGATAGAGAACTCTTCTGCGTCGAAGATCAAGATGTTTTTGATCGTGTTTACTCTTTGGTCAGGAGCTTCTTTAGTCTTCCTCCGTCTTGCAAGTGTAATCTTGTGGAGAGCCTCCGGTCTAATCTAAGTGTTCTTCTTCCAAATGTTGATTCGATCTCACGGTCTGTTCAAGATCAGGAGGATGAAGTTCCAATCATTGATAGGATCACATCGCATCGCAATGCCTTGAAGATTTATACTTTCTTTCTCCTCACTATTGTTATGACTGAAGAGTCACACATCAGCTCAATTGACAGCACAAAGGTGCTTTCTCTTCTTTTTTTTTCTAACTGATAATGTAAATATTGCACTGTTTGAAATTCATATCTTATTGTGGACTTTACGATAGTGATGTGTGTGGATGAACAGGTCGCAGCACGAGGGAGGAAAAAGCAAATTATCCAGTCATGGAACTGGGAACCTCAGAGGGGTAGGATGCTCAATTTGATTGCAAATTCTCTTGAGATCAACCTGTCTTTGCTCTTTGGATCGTCAGATCTTGACGAAAACTACCTCTCTTTCATTGTCAAGTAATCATTTCTATGCCCTTGTGAATCTGGTTTATCTTGCACACTCCATGTTAAAAGTAAATCCTCACAACTTTTTCATATAATTTCCTTGTAGAAACTCCTTCACTCTTTTCGAGAATGCCACAATATTAAAAGATTCTGAAGCAAAAGATGCACTGTGCCGCATCATCGGAGCATCTGCTACAAAATACCATTACATTGTGCAGTCATGTGCCTCAATCATGCACTTGATACACAAATACGATTTTGCTGTTGTACACGTTGCTGATGCAGTTGCTAGAGCTGAAAGTAAGTATTCAGATGGTACGCTGGCCGTGACAATCATTAGAGATATTGGGAGGACTGACCCGAAATCCTACGTTAAAGATACAGTTGGGGCTGATAATGTGGGACGTTTCTTGGTCGAGCTTGCTGATCGTATGCCAAAACTAGTGTCGACAAATGTTGGAGTTTTGGTCCCTCATTTTGGTGGTGAATCATACAAGATAAGAAACGCACTAGTTGGTGTTCTTGGAAAATTAGTTGCAAAAGCATTTAATGATGCCGAGGGAGAAATGAGTTCCAAGTCCCTTCGTCTGCGAACTAAGCAAGCTATGTTGGAAATTTTGCTCGAAC
>NC_025690.1:17633507-17664893 GCF_000633955.1 Camelina sativa | reverse complement strand
CTGATCACGATGTTGCAACATAACCCCTTTGGTCCACAGCTTCGAATAGCTTCATTTGAGGCAACCCTGGAGCAGTATAAAAGAAAACTGAATGAACTTGAACCAAGCCTCCCTACTGAGCATGCATCAAAAGAGTCAACTTCAGATGGTGAGTCCTGTATTGGAGATGGTGAAATCGATGACTTGCATCTTGAAGCTACAAGTAAGGTGCATCAAGATAGTCTATCTGATAGCTGTCAGCCAGAGAACGGAGAAGAAATCAGTGAAAAGGATGTATCTGTTCCAGATATTGGTAACCTTGAGCAAACCAAGGCCTTGATTGCTTCCCTTGAGGCTGGATTGAGGTTCTCGAAGTGCATGTCAGCTAGTATGTCGATCCTTGTTCAATTAATGGCTTCATCTTCTGCCACTGACGTTGAGAATGCTATTCTCTTGTTGATGAGGTGTAAGCAGTTCCAAATTGATGGTGCAGAAGCTTGTCTCCGTAAAATTCTGCCTCTGGTATGGTGCTTATCATATATCATAACTCATAAGAATCCATTTCTTCTGACATTTTTGAGTTAACATCCCCTTAATCTGTGGTAAAAACCTTGTTTTTTGCTGTCTCTGTAGGCGTTTTCTCAGGATAAGTCTATCTATGAGGCAGTAGAAAATGCCTTCATCTCAATTTACATAAGGAAAAATCCAGTTGACACGGCGAAGCAGCTGTTGAACCTTGCCATAGATTCAAATATAGGAGATCAGGCAGCACTAGAGTTTATTGTAAATGCTTTGGTGTCAAAAGGTGAAATATCTAGCAACACGGTAGGTTCCTTCTGTGACTCCAGCGTATGAGTATGCTACGAAATATGGTCAATCGATATATGTAGTCTGCTTATGCACGGTCAAGAACAACTAAAAAATAATGAGCGTGGTTATTGATTCACCTGCTAGAGGCTAATAAGAGCTTCTATCATTTTTTTCTTTGCAGATATCGGCTTTATGGGACTTCTTTTGCTTTAACATCAATGGGACAACTGCTGAGCAAAGTCGTGGGGCTCTATCTATCATTTGCATGGCTGCAAAGTCATCTCCTAGGATTCTTGGATCACACATGCAGGATATTATTGATATTGGGTTTGGCCGTTGGGCAAAAGTGGAACCTCTACTTGCCAGAACTGCATGCACTACTATTCAGCGGCTTTCCGATGAAGATAGGAAAAAGTTATTGCTCAGCAGTGGCAGCCGATTGTTTAGTATTCTTGAAAGCTTGATCACTGGGAACTGGCTTCCAGAAAACATATATTATGCTACTGCTGATAAAGCCATAAGTGCGATATACATGATCCACCCAACTCCAGAAACCTTGGCTTCTACTATTATTAAAAAGTCCCTGAGCACTGTGTTTGATGTAGTTGGACAAGATGAAGCACAGACTGATACCGACAATAATAAAGTTGATATTCTGACTCCAATTCAAGTAGCAAGACTCAGTAGATTCTTGTTCGCTATCAGTCACATTGCTATGAACCAGTTGGTGTATATAGAATCTTGTATCCAGAAGATACGGAGACAGAAGACCAAAAAGGACAAAGCCGCTGCTGACAGTCAGAATACAGATGAAAACCTTGGGGCCACACAAGAGGTACAGACCGATCTTCGTAGAGCATAGCTGGTGGCACAAATGTTGCAACCCTAGTGAGTTATTTTTGCATACTAGTGTGATCTCATGTGATGTTTTCTTTGTTTTATAGAAGAATAGCATAAATGCTGAGCTAGGACTTGCGGCCTCTGATGATGCACTGCTTGACACACTCGGTGAAAGAGCAGAGAGGGAAATTGTTTCCGGTGGTTCTAACGAGAAGAATCTGATTGGGGAGTGTGCAACTTTTCTCTCAAAGCTTTGCAGGAATTTTTCTGTGCTGCAAAAGGTAGTTAATTTTTCAATTCGTTTATTCTGTTTCATGTCGAGTGATGAAGTTATAAGCTTTCGTTTTATCTCCTTCTTTTGCGCTTACATTTATTTGGTTATATACAGTGCATGATAAATAAAACTTTTGACTTTCCATTCTTACAGCATCCTGAACTACAAGCTTCCGCAATGCTTGCATTATGCAGGTTTATGATTATTGATGCAAGTTTCTGGTGAGACTAAATCTTTATTATATTCTTTTTATCCTTTACAAAACTGAACATATACTTACTTAATGCATTAAAACTTAATGTATGCCAGCGAATCCAATCTCCAGCTTCTTTTCACAGTTGTTGAAAATGCACCGTCCGAAGTTGTCCGGTCAAATTGCACCCTTTCACTTGGAGACTTGGCAGTTCGTTTTCCAAATCTTTTAGAACCTTGGACAGAAAATATGTATGCCAGGTTACGGGATGCTTCAGTTTCCGTCAGAAAAAATGCTGTCCTGGTCCTTTCACATCTTATATTGAATGATATGATGAAGGTAACCTCTCTCTCCTCCCTCTCTTTAAATATCTGCAGTTATAGTTTGAGGTTTCACTCTATAAATCGTAATTTCAGGTGAAAGGGCATATCAATGAAATGGCTATATGTATAGAAGATGATGTAGAGAGGATCTCTAGTCTCGCAAAACTATTTTTCCATGAACTTTCTAAGAAAGGTCAGTTGCAATATGTACTTTACAGTTTACAATTACATGACATATTCCACCTTTGAATCAAATTTAACACTTGAGAGCCTCTTTTCTGCCAAACAAATCCAGGATCGAATCCCATATACAATCTACTTCCTGATATACTTGGGCAGTTATCCAACCGTAATTTAGAGAGGGAGACATTCTGCAATGTCATGCAATTCTTGATCGGCTCCATCAAAAAGGTATATAGCTTTTCCAAATCAATACTGGCGTTAATATACCCAGTATTTGTTCTTATTAATCACTCATCTGTATCCTCAACAATCTCCAGGACAAACAGATGGAGGCTCTGGTTGAGAAGCTTTGCAATAGATTTAGCGGAGTCACAGGTATGCATGTGTTGATGATATATCCTTACACCTGTTTTGTGATTAATAGGAAGTATATCCCTTTGACATCTACACCTAAACTTGCAGATGGAAAACAGTGGGAATACATTTCGTATTCTCTTTCGCTGCTGACATTCACAGAAAAAGGAATCAAAAAACTTATTGAGTCATTTAAGTCTTACGAGCATGCTTTAGCAGAGGATTTGGTGACCGAGAACTTTAGAAGCATAATCAATAAGGTCCGGTGTCTCTGGTTTTTGTCAACTTTGCCATTCTTTTCATGCTATATGTGAGTTTGACATCTGGTTGTGAATCTGAACAGGGAAAGAAGTTTGCGAAACCAGAACTCAAAGCTTGCATCGAAGAGTTTGAAGAGAAGATCAACAAGTTCCACATGGAGAAGAAAGAACAAGAAGAAACTGCAAGAAATGCCGAGGTTCACCGAGAGAAAACCAAGACCATGGAATCTCTTGCTGTCCTTAGCAAAGTGAAAGAAGAACCTGTAGAAGAATATGATGAAGATGAAGATGAATATGAAGACGAAGACGAAGAGGAAGATGAAGATAAAGACGAAGATGAAGGTGAAGGTTAGTAATTTTTTTACTTGGTGCTAAAGCAAAGTTCGCTGTACCAGGCATATGATAATAAAATGCCAGTTAACGACAATCTTTCTAAACATCAGATATTCTCTCTCCTTTGTTTAAGGACTGTTTTGTGTGTTTCTCAGATGTTTCAGACAGTGAAATTGTGGATCCATCAGTGGAAGAATCAGGCGATAATTTAATTGCAACTGAGACTGAAATCGTGGATCCATCAATGGAAGAATCAGGGGATAATTTGAATGCAACTGAGACCGAGGGTGAGCAATCTGACTCAGAGGATCAGCAATCTGACTCGGAGGAAGAGCCATCTGACTCCGAGGAAGAGCCAGATTCTGAGCAATGTGATACCCCCAATCCTCGTTCCTTAAACCAAAAGACTAATGGCGGTATGTGAAAACTTCCCTTTGTATCTTTAACAATCTCGCACAACTTAGAAACAGTCAAGTAAAGAGTTATAAGGTTTTCAGGGGGAGAAGGCGAATCAGAAAGCAAGAGTACAGAGTCATCGAGCAACATCAGGAGAAACCTGAGGTCAGGAAGTAGAAGTTAGAAGAAACATTGTGTATATGCAGAGAGAGAATGTGTCTGGTCAAATTGCTCAACATCTCGAGAGCTATCTTATATTAAACTACGTCTGTTTTGGTCACTAAATTGGTTTCTCTCTATGATGCCCAGAAATTGGTCACTGCTTAGTTGTGAACTTGTGATAAATTATAGCCAATTCGTCCAAGTATCACTGCAAGAACAAGCTCTTCCTTGTGGCCAAATTTTATATTAATTTTGTACCAAATGCCTTTTGTTTTCTACTCTTTTTCTTTGCACTGACGAATATATCAGTGCGATGTCCATAATCCTTATGGGGACTCGTAGAGTAGGTGATCACCTACTTTCCCATCCACGTTTTTTTCCTATCATTCTATTATAAACAAATTTGCACTAACCTGAATTTATTTCGGTTTATTTCGGTTTTCTCTTTTTGAATCTACGGAAACCGAAACAAACCAAACCGAGACTTAAAATCCGACACCTTCTTCGGCTTTCAGCTTCAGTTTCTCTCTTCTTTCGAGAGTCCCCACTTCAGCACTAGAACTGTCTCCGTCGCCGCGCATTATCTCGTCGATTAATATCTCAGACGAGAAATCACCGGAGAAGAAGCTTTTAATTCTCTTTCATCTACCCAAAAAACAAAATGGCATCTTCTCTATCACTTCACTCCTCCTTCGTACCTTCTTCCTTCGCTGATCTCCCCGACCGAGTAAGCCCCATTTATTTTTATTTAGAGACTTCAAATAAAGTTAATACCTTTTCTCCCCAATTTCTATTGCTTTTGCTGTGGCCTCTACCAAATTTAGTGATATCTGATCAACTGTGTCTCTCTGAAGGGTTTGCTCAGTAAGAACTCTCCGACCAGTGTTTCCATTTCCAAGTTTCCAACTTGGGAGAAGAAGCTGATCTCCAATCGTAACCTTTTCAAGCTGAATTGTGTGATGGAGCAAAGTGTTGATGGACAAACTCAATCTACTGTTGTTAACAATACCCCAGACAGCTTTAATGGTTCGTTTTTTGTTAGTTGGATCGTATTGATGATATAGTCAGCTCTTTTTTTTGTTTTTTTGGAGTGATGGGTGTTTCAATGTTTTGCAGCTATGAATATCAAAGAAGAAGCTAGCGTCTCTACGTTACTGGTTAACGTTGATAATGAATTTGATCCCTTTGATGCATTGAGCACTCCTCTTTACCAAACAGCTACTTTTAAGCAGGTACTGAGGCATGATTCTTTATTTTCATGGGAGGATTTGTCACTTGATGCTGTTTTTGTTTGCTTATTTTTAGCCTTCTGCTATTGAAAATGGACCTTATGATTATACAAGAAGTGGGAATCCTACACGGGATGCATTGGAAAGGTACTTGTTGCTTTAGCATCTTCTCGTTTCCGAGGTGATTTAGCTCTATTTGTATGTGTGTTGCTTCAGCGTTTCTTATAAAAGTTTTCTCCTTTTGTTAGTCTCCTTGCGAAGCTTGACAAGGCAGATAGAGCATTTTGCTTCACTAGTGGAATGGCTGCTCTTAGTGCTGTTACACACCTTATCAAAAATGGTAATTTCCAATTATTGACTTCTCTTAAATTTCTGATGTCTTTCGTTTTGATTGATACAATAGGTTGGTCTCATTGTAGTATATTTGATTTTGTTTCCATAGGTGAAGAAATTGTTGCTGGAGATGATGTATATGGTGGATCAGACAGATTACTATCCCAAGTTGTTCCAAGATCTGGCGTTGTGGTAAAGTTAGTATTGCTGCTACATATCATTCAGATATTTTATAACTACTTATTTTCGCAAAACTAAGATAACTTAATGATTCCATTTGATATCTTGTAGACGAGTAAACACGACTAAATTAGACGAGGTTGCTGCTGCAATTGGTCCCAAGACAAAGCTTGTGTGGCTTGAGTCTCCAACAAACCCCAGACAACAAATTTCTGATATACGAGTAAAATTCTTTGTTTCTTCAAAGTTTGGAGCCAGAACCACATGGCTGAAATCGACTTAGTTTGCTGTAAAATTAAAATTGTCCTATGGTTTGCTGTGTTTGTAGAAAATAGCTGAGATGACTCATGCTCAAGGTGCGATTGTGTTGGTGGACAACAGTATTATGTCACCGGTGCTCTCTCGGCCATTTGAACTAGGAGCTGGTGTGTAAAACAACTCTGACTTCGCTAAAAGTTTTGTTTTAATCCTCAGATTTACTTCTTAACACTCATATTTCAACTTCTCTGGCTTGCTAGACATCGTGATGCACTCGGCTACTAAGTTTATAGCCGGACACAGTGATGTGATGGCGGGTGTGCTTGCTGTAAAAGGCGAAAAGTATGTTGTCTCTACTCTTTTCTATGATCTGCTTTCAAGTATATGAGACATTTCTTTGAAACATCTGCCTTTCTTTATATATTGGTGTTAAAATTTCCAGATTGGCAAAGGAGTTGTATTTCCTTCAAAATTCAGAAGGTTCTGGATTAGCTCCTTTCGACTGTTGGCTGTGCCTACGAGGAATAAAGACAATGGCTTTACGTATAGAAAAGCAACAGGTCTTAACATTAACACCTCTAGAAATGATGTTGTCTCTCTGTTTTTGGTTGATTTCATTACTAACGTTATTAGCTGGCAAAAATCTTCAGGAAAACGCGAGGAAAATTGCAATGTACTTGTCTTCTCATCCAAGAGTGAAGAAAGTGTACTATGCTGGTCTACCAGATCATCCTGGTCATGATCTCCACTTCTCTCAGGTACTAAAAAGCATTAGCTGGTATATGAAAAAAAAAAAATAAATAAATGAAGATGATAATTTGAGTTCTGAACATAAGAATTAACTCTTTTCAAATATGCAGGCTAAGGGTGCAGGATCGGTTTTTAGCTTTATAACTGGATCGGTTGCGCTATCAAAGCATCTTGTAGAAACCACCAAATACTTCAGTATAGCTGTCAGTTTTGGTGAGACTCAAATTTACTTATATTCTGTTTCTTCTGAAGAAGCTCTAATAAGCTTTGGGATAGTTTTGGATTTTGATCTCTTCCACAATTTTTCTTTGACAACAGGGAGTGTTAAGTCACTTATAAGCATGCCATGCTTCATGTCACATGCAAGCATACCTGCAGAAGTGCGTGAGGCCAGAGGCTTGACCGAAGATCTTGTCCGTATATCAGCAGGAATTGAAGATGCTAATGATTTGATCTCTGATCTTGACATTGCTTTCAAAACCTGTCCTCTTTAGTTTCGCTTTGTTCTTGTCTCAGCTTTTGTAGTTTCATAGGCTTTTGAAGTAAGAATCTATGTAACAAACCATAAAACATAATTTGGTTTTTGAAACACACATAAAGCAATAAATTCATTATTTTGGATTTGTAATGTTGCTTGTTTTGGGTTTAAATCTGTATTATAGGCTTCAAAGCCAACATAAGCAGTTAAAACATGATTATTATTGTTCTTTACCTGCTGATTCTTGCAGGAACGTTCTGAGAGGACATTATATAACTACTGGTATGTTCTTGAAAGCTGATGATTCCTGCATGTTTTCTTCAATCATTTCTGACTGTTGATTTCGTGTTCTGATTTCAGACACTGCTGCAGGTTTTGTTTGTTTGATTTGTTTTTTTTTAAAAAAATTGCTTCCATTGAGACTCAACACTGTTGTTAATCAGCTTTTGAGTGTGAGATCAAAACCAAAACTGGTTTGTATCTGTTAACATTGTTTCATTGTATTTATTACCGGATTCTGAGAATTTTGTTCCCTTTGGATACTTTTACAATGTACAAAACAAAAAGATTACAGGTGGTCACCACACAGAACGAGATCATCCCACCTCACACAACTCTCAGTTTTAATCACCACCACTTGGAGGAGATAACCACTACTCTCTGTCTAACTACTCACTCTTTTGATCACTACTCTCACTACTCACACAATTCACTCTTTTGATCACTAACTACTACTCACAAAACTCACTCTTTTTTTTTAATCAAAACCAACTCTTTTGATCACCATTATTTTCTCACATAATCATTATCCCTACTAATCATAACTACAAATAAGATAATTATAATTATCACAGAAATTAGTTAAGACAACCTGTCAATAATTTGAAAGATGAAGAGAAAAGAACGACCAATTAGGTATTAGACAAAGGAATAAACTCTTACATCAACATTGATTTTTTTTATGATACTTTAAGAAATGAGAAAGCACCTCTCATTTTTTTAAGGTCTACATTTTGTTGATGAATTTTAATTTATTAAGGTTAGAATATTTAGACATTTTATAGCCATACAAAAATTTTCAAAGTAAAAATATACACAAAGACAAAAATCAAATGATGTTTTTTTCAATATATTCTTATCCGCTTACTAAAGCACATATATGTTAATTATTATTGTTTGTACAAGAAAGCCCCAATGTTAGGAATCAATCTCTAATTTATTTGATTTCATAACATCTCAGGCCCAATTAAAATCTAAGTAAATGTTCTCATACCCAGTAACAAGATCCAAGTAAATGTTTAGCATCACCAGAGTTTGTATCTCCTGTCCCATTTCAAATTAAAGAGCTTGAAGTTGAAGATTGTCTCGGTACTTTGGTCTTGCGGCTTTGGTCAGAAAATGTAGAAGCTTAAAGAAGGTCCACCTCAGCGGTACTTCTATCACCAAAACAGGTGCACTCAAAGTTTTAAGAGTTCTTCATTTCGATATATGCGTCCCTCCTGTTACAAAGGCCAGCTGACTAGTGATGATTAGGTTCTGTGGGCAAAGAGTGGTGATCAAAACAGTGAGCTCTGATAAAAAAAGAGTGAGTTCTGTGAATAGTGGTTAGTAATCAAAAGAGTGAGTTATATGAGTAGTGAGAGTAGTGGTTATCTCCCGTGGTGAATACGACGTCGTTGTCGGTAGTCCTGCGGTTGTAGCCCGAACTGACTTTTTCGATTTTCGGTTTGGCAATTGGTTCAATTAGTAGGGAGTTTGTTTCTCTTTGTTCTTGTCTCAGCTTTTGTAGTTTCATAGTAAGAATCTATATGACAAACCATAAAACATAATTTGGTTTTTGAAAACACATCAAGCAAGTTTTGGGGTTAAATCTGTATTATAGGCTTCAAAGCCAACATAAGCGGTTAGAACATGATTATTACGTACTGTAGTAAGTACGGATCTTTCTCCAATGTAAAACACAAATTTAAAAAAAATTCTGGATCTGAGNGATTACAGGTGGTCACCACACAGAACGAGATCATCCCACCTCACACAACTCTCAGTTTTAATCACCACCACTTGGAGGAGATAACCACTACTCTCTGTCTAACTACTCACTCTTTTGATCACTACTCTCACTACTCACACAATTCACTCTTTTGATCACTAACTACTACTCACAAAACTCACTCTTTTTTTTTAATCAAAACCAACTCTTTTGATCACCATTATTTTCTCACATAATCATTATCCCTACTAATCATAACTACAAATAAGATAATTATAATTATCACAGAAATTAGTTAAGACAACCTGTCAATAATTTGAAAGATGAAGAGAAAAGAACGACCAATTAGGTATTAGACAAAGGAATAAACTCTTACATCAACATTGATTTTTTTTATGATACTTTAAGAAATGAGAAAGCACCTCTCATTTTTTTAAGGTCTACATTTTGTTGATGAATTTTAATTTATTAAGGTTAGAATATTTAGACATTTTATAGCCATACAAAAATTTTCAAAGTAAAAATATACACAAAGACAAAAATCAAATGATGTTTTTTTCAATATATTCTTATCCGCTTACTAAAGCACATATATGTTAATTATTATTGTTTGTACAAGAAAGCCCCAATGTTAGGAATCAATCTCTAATTTATTTGATTTCATAACATCTCAGGCCCAATTAAAATCTAAGTAAATGTTCTCATACCCAGTAACAAGATCCAAGTAAATGTTTAGCATCACCAGAGTTTGTATCTCCTGTCCCATTTCAAATTAAAGAGCTTGAAGTTGAAGATTGTCTCGGTACTTTGGTCTTGCGGCTTTGGTCAGAAAATGTAGAAGCTTAAAGAAGGTCCACCTCAGCGGTACTTCTATCACCAAAACAGGTGCACTCAAAGTTTTAAGAGTTCTTCATTTCGATATATGCGTCCCTCCTGTTACAAAGGCCAGCTGACTAGTGATGATTAGGTTCTGTGGGCAAAGAGTGGTGATCAAAACAGTGAGCTCTGATAAAAAAAGAGTGAGTTCTGTGAATAGTGGTTAGTAATCAAAAGAGTGAGTTATATGAGTAGTGAGAGTAGTGGTTATCTCCCGTGGTGAATACGACGTCGTTGTCGGTAGTCCTGCGGTTGTAGCCCGAACTGACTTTTTCGATTTTCGGTTTGGCAATTGGTTCAATTAGTAGGGAGTTTGTTTCTCTTTGTTCTTGTCTCAGCTTTTGTAGTTTCATAGTAAGAATCTATATGACAAACCATAAAACATAATTTGGTTTTTGAAAACACATCAAGCAAGTTTTGGGGTTAAATCTGTATTATAGGCTTCAAAGCCAACATAAGCGGTTAGAACATGATTATTACGTACTGTAGTAAGTACGGATCTTTCTCCAATGTAAAACACAAATTTAAAAAAAATTCTGGATCTGAGAAGTGAGAATAGGAGAGGACACAGTGAGCAACTTGTTCTGAAATTCTGTTTCAGGTTAGGTAAGAAACAAGAACATGGAACTAACCGTGACACATCTGCACCAGAATTTACCAGATTTAAACCTTTTTGTCCACTAGGACAGGCACCTATCTATACATATCAAAGGAAACTGTGAATGCATTGAAAACTACAGTTGGCAAATAGGATGACATCTACACATATCCTTTATACCGTTTTCAGATAGTCAAGTTGAGTTTCTTTATACCAAAAGTAAAAAATTGGGAACTGGGTTATTCACCATGTAAGATTTACTGATGTACATATAAACATTATCCCCATACATCATCATCATATCCCCCTCTCTGCATTCCCGACTAAAACCATGTATTGTACCAGCAGAAGCATTCCTACGACAATCTACAAAACTCTAAAATCAGAAACCCCAAAAACGAAGCATTTATAGCTATAGATCAGACAGCAGTTGTGATACCGTCAAATCTAGGACGTGGTCTATCTGTTGAGATCCCCTCTTCCATTGACTTCCTCTTGTTGTTAGTACTCAACGTTTGATCCCCTTGTTGTACTAATAGCAGATCTTGTTGCAGAGGCAAGACTTCGATTTCAGCTTTTGTAGAGCCTTTAATCTCTGGTACAACTGCTGCTGCTGCTGCTACAGTTCCATTTTCATCTTTTGAAAGTTCCTCAATCTCCTCCAGCTTCTGGTTCTTCAACTTAGTTTTCATCATATGAGGTTTCAACTTGTTAAGATCAGCCAATCTTACTGGTTTCAAGAAAAACTCTTCAGCACCTTCTTCCAAACATCTGTTCAGACAGATTATGACACAATAACATCAGAACCTTTCTCTGTGCAAAACAAAACACAGTCTGAAGAGGCCCAAGCTCAAACTTCTACATCTTTCATTGTTGTTTACCTGCTGATTCTTGCAGGAACGTTCTCAGAGGACATTATAACTACTGGTATGTTCTTGAAAGCTGATGATTCCTGCAAAATAAAAAAAACAAAGCATCAATAAACAAATCACCAGAGAAAAATATTCCAAAGAGAGATTTCCTATATATTGACTTTCTAAGTTTCTCTAAAACAATTTTACCTTGACTTTCTTGAGCAAATCAAAACCAGTCATGCCTGGCATACAATAATCAGTAATTATAAGATTGACTTCAACTTCCTGTTAAAAAAAAAGTCACAATCAAACCACAAGAAGAAACCACTCAGAACCAAAACTTACCAGTTTTCCAAAACAAAAATAGTAAGATGACTAATCAAACATAGAACTGATTAAAAAAAGGAACAAGATTTAACAAACCTGGTGATTTACAGGAGCCGTAGAAAGTGCATTTGGATCATTACTCTCAATACCTTGTCTTAAACCCAGAAACTCTAAAGCCTTTGAGCCTGAATCAACAGTAGTTACTACAAAAATACCCAAAAAAAAAAAGCTTAGAACTTTCTTCGATTCTATCAAACAAAGCTTAAGACTTTTTCTACCTTTAAATACTCATTATAATGATTATGATTACCTTGACACGAAGACTTTTGAAGCAATCTCTCAATAAGTTTCCGATCAAAAAGACTATCATCAACAGCTAATACATGAAACTGCGATTCTGCTGCCATACCCATTGCAAGAAGATCTTACTTATCTCTCCAATCGATGAACCCAGATGTAAAGTCTTCGACTTTTTTTTGTTTTCTTCACTAGAAATAATCAATTTTTTTTTTTTGTTTTCTTCACTAGAAATAATCAATTTTTTTTTTTGTTTTCTCCGAGATTTGATGCGTTTTTTTTTGTTTTAACATAAGGATGCTGAAGCTGATAAAAAAGTGAGGGGTGTGTTTGCACTTAAAACAAGATCTGATTAATATGTTTATTCTTCTCCCTCTACCAATTTCTTGCAAAAGAGAGAGACAGAGAGGGAAAAAAAATGAATAAAACTAATTTTAAGCTTTGAATTGTGGAGAAAGCAAAAGAAGAGTTTTTGATATATAAAAATGTTTTTGTATTTTCTTGAGAAGACAGCGCAGAGGAGGAAAAAAAAAGACAAAAAAAATAAAAAATAATCAAAACAAATCTTTTGGAGGATTTTTAAGGATTAGATAAGGAGGTGTGCTTTGCTTTTTATATACTACTACTACTATGACCACAACCGCTTGAAATATTTTTTTATATATAAACATCTAAAATCTTTTTAGGGAATAGAGTTGCAAGATTTTATATTTTAAAACAAAACTATAGTATATCTCATCATTATTTTATTATCCAATATAATATTATAACATATATATATTTTTTAATGATTTTCGCCCAAAAATAAAAATAATTACCAAATTTTTTAGTGTTTGTAAAATTAACTATATCTGCATACAAGTAAACTAACCGTAACAAACAAATTGAAATACGTGTATCGATAAAAACATTCAAGAAACAATTATACAGTAGAACTTCTATAAATTTAATAAGGTTGGGACCATAGAATTTTATTAATTTATAGAAGTTTTAATTTATCGATAAATTAATAAAATATTAATTTATGAAAATGATTTTTTATCAGAAATTCAGAGTTTAGAAGAAATTGATGCTATTATTTTTCAAGGTGATGATGAAGTTGAAAAAGATATGACGGTACCTTTAGAACCAGTTACACATAAGAAAACAATTATCGCGTCAAAAACTCTCTACAATTTTTTTTTGATGCTATTTGAGAAGATAACACCAGAAGTTTTTGATGTAGTCAGAAATATTATAGATACTCTCCAACAAGAATGCAAATTTAAGAACAAACAAATAATAGATTTATATATCACTAGATTTATATATATATATATATACTAGTTTATTTGATTATTAATTTATGATATTGATGGGACTATATTTTTATATGGGATTTTTTAAAAAGTTATTAATTTATTATTTTATCCAAAATTACATTAGTCCCAACTTGGAACCAAAGAAATTTATTAATTTATAAAGATTATTAATTTACCGAATATTAATTTATATATATTCTGTATATATATATATATATATATACCTCAAACTAAAATGGAGGGTCGAAGTCAAACTTACAATCAAATAATGGTTGCTAATAGTTTGGATGAAATCACATTTGTTAGTCATTAATCAAAAGCGCCGACAATATCAAAGAAGATACTATTCTACTTATAAAAATGAAACTCTAAAAAAAAAATGAAAATCTAATTTTGTATAATGTTTAGATGATTTTGTTAGCTATATATCTTTATTTTGAGTTTGTTAGTTTGGGGGTTGAGCTTTGGTTATGTTTGGATTAGCTCATCTTGTATTAAGCTTTGTTCAAGTTTAATTACTTGGTCGTTGTGGCTTTGAAAAATTTAAGTGGATTTAGATTATTTTATGGTGACATGACATCCTGAGAGACCCTACAAAGCATTTATAGAGAAATTGCATCTTATACGGAAAAAATAAGTTTGATTCTCTTGTTATAGTCATTTGTATTCAAGCATGTTATCATCTTTTGGTATGGGGAAAGTTTTTATAGTTTTTCGAGAGCTAAATCAGTTTCGAGACAAAATGATTTTACTTTAAATAATGTATTGATAAATTCTTTTTCTCTTCTAGTTTTAGATTATGGAAAGATCATTGTGTCACTGCAATTTCATTTTTGTCTTTTATCTTTTGATTTATAATCTTTTGAACTATTATATAATTTTTACAGTGAAATATATATATATATATATCTTTATTTTGAGTCATACTAATCAATTTACTTCGTAAAATATGGTATCTTAATAAGTTGAAGCCTTATTCAATAAATAAATTAAAAAAAGATCCATAATATTAATATATAGGAGTTTAATATTTTTCCAAAACTTCAAGTAATTCAGCAGAACAAATAAATGTAGAAACGGGACCCGCCAAAATCTTGAGAGATACAGGTGACGTCATCAAAGATGCCTCTATTTTTTTGGTTTAATAATCATTAAATTGTTCACTTGTTTTTTTTGCTCCAATTTAAGACAAATACATAAATAAATAAGAAAAAGAAATGAAAAAAAAAGGTTAGAAAACAATATTCAGCGAAACGTGAAGTAATGAGCAGTTGGGTTTTGTGGTGGCAACGACATGCCAATATTTAATCGATTCTATTGCAAAAGATTTGTTTCCCATGGTCATTTTGCCCAATCCCATCATCATGATTTGCCATTATCAACATATATTTCATCTCTACTTATACCCACGACTCGTGTCGACCTCTACGGGCCACACGTCAAAGTCCCTCCAATAGCAACGTACTCCCTCTCTCATTCATTCGCCTAGTGGGTTCCATTTTTAGTGAGTGAGTGATGCATGGTTACAATTTGAATTACACTACAAAATAGTTGTAAGAAACAACAAAGATTATTACAAGCGAATTTAACAATACCCTAATATCTTTTTAAAAAAAAATTTATTCCTACTTTTAAGTTTTATCCACACGAAAGAAAAAAGGATCTTAAGTTTTAATTTATTATACGCCAAAGTCAACCTATGAGTTTCATGCACGCTGACACATTCCATTTTAAAATCCCACTGATATAATTTTTAATTTGCCAAATGAAATCTTCTCTTAATCCATAAACAAAAAGATAATTGTCTAAATCAATGTAATTCAACATGATGAGTCCACAAGTCATCTATTTTTTTTTTGTTTGTTTTGTTGTTTAACACAAATGGACCAAATAAAAGACATGAAAGAGTAAAGACACTCAAGTAATTCAAAGAAGGAGAAGAAGTGATAAAAAGGAATCAAAGGATGGTGCAATTGACCAAAAAGATATGGCTCGATCGAGTGGTCTATTTAACTGTAATCCACAATGTCGGGAAGACATGCTTTTAATCCACACTAGTCGAAATGTTCTTCTATTAATTACAGATCATCTCTCTCTATCTATCCCTCTCTTTTCATCACAACCATCCATTGTTTTTTCTTTTTACGAGGACCCTCTCTCTTCTTCTTTTCTCTAATACAAACACCTTCATCATCACAGATTTTGACCCTAAATATAAAAACATTACGAGAGACAAGTCATTTTTAGACCGGCTGTGTTATCAAAGTATTTGGTTTCGAAATTAATCTGATCAACATTCAACAATGATATTCAGTTTGGAAAAAGGATGTAGTAGCTTTTAGTACTGACCTAAAAAGCCCAAAGTAGAACCCGATATTATATTTTCACTTTTCCATCTCTAGACCATGCATGTTACAGTTCCGTTGTTTCGAACACATTATTTGTGTTTGAATATATTATGCAGTTCAAATATCATGTTTACAATAAAGAAAAAAAAATGTTTACATTAAAGAAAAATAGAAATTTTGTTAAAACATTTTTTCTACTATATAAACACAATAATTTAACATCTTAAACGTAAGCATAATTAGGTATATATATATAAGATAATAAACCCCCTTAAATAAATATTACCTAATCGGTTTTTATGTACAGAGAGGTGAGAATGTCATATTTGGTGGATGTGTGTCATAGTGACATGTGAACTGGACCACATGCAATGAACGTAATCCGAGAAGTTTTCGGGTTGAAGTGAGGTAGTTGAGTGGCTTAGGTCCCTCGTTCAGATATGTGATCCATCTGCATGTATATATATGATTTTTGCATTTATAGTATTCATTTGAGGCTTGCTTGCTCAAGCTCAACGGTAACCTTATCTTTGATACTGAGATTATATCCCGGTTACTAAACTCATCCAGGTCTATATATCAAATTATCAATTATGTGCTGCCATGTATACGTATATATTATAAAATATGAATAGTTAAAACATATACATGAATAATAAGAAAGCATAAGTAATTGACCAAAATAGAAAGAAAAAGTAAAGTAGAAAAGTTGTATATATATATACCTATATATATATACACACACACATTTTCGTAAGCAATAAATAGGATTGGCCAAATTAACATAAATGCTGTAGAACTAGTCGGTAGGGTTTGTTTTTCTTTGTCCTTGTGAATGTGTTGGAATAAACTTGGACTGCTCAAATTTATTAACTTAAGTTATACAAAATCATATTTTTAATTGAATAAAAGTTGACACCCTATCATTTCTTAATTTTCTTTGCTAAAAATAGTGGGCAGAAATTAAAATTTCTAAGAACAATGCGTTGTGAAAGGTGCTTGTTTTGGTTGAAGAGTGTGATAAAATTATATATATATATATATATATATTTAAAAAATAGTGCAAGCAGGTAAAAATAAATAAACAAATAGTGAAATAGAAGTGTGATGTGAAGGGGGAGGGCACTCTTCGGCTTATAAACATGAACATTGCACACAATATGGCCCCTCTCTATCTCTTTCCCTTGTCTTCAGGCTTTTCTCCTTAATGGTCGCTTCTTTTGTTGTCCACTTTTTCCCATTAAATAGTAAAACCGAAAGAATATTTATTTTCGATGAGTTTTTAAGGCTTGGGAGAAATTTATTTTTTGAAAATGGAGTTTGTTTAACGTTATGAGAGTTTTTTTTGACAGATGAATCCATTCCATAAATGGGATTAAATATAGTATCTATTCGATGGAAGATGTGTACAACTTTTAGAAGAGTTTGGAAGTTTTCTTACAATGAGATTTTGCTAATCCATCATAGTACTGCATAGCTAATTCACCTTATTTGTATATATGTATAGAACTATAGATTCAGTATGTAACAGAGAGCAAGGTGAAGATGATAGATTTTAGTTAATAATGAGTCACAGAAGACGCGAATAAGTCATAAATATACAAAATGACGGCTGTTTTCTACTGTTGACAATTTGACATCTTTATTGTTACTAAAAGCACGTAATTTATATACTATATATAGAGAGTGTTAGACTGTTTGACAAAAAAAAATATAGAGAGTGTTAGACAATATTAATAATTTTTTCCAAGTCGAATTTGATATTGCAACATCTATGATTCAGAGCTTCTGTTCTACCGTAATAGTAGGTAGGTTCTGCTTATAGAATTGTTATACGACGAAACATTATAGTTTTTTTTGTCGTCAACTACATGAAACATTATTTGGAGGATATGATATGTTTATCAAAAATCAAGCAACTATTTAATTATAGGAATCAAAACGCGGCGTGCATCGAGTGGTTGTACCCAATCGGTATTGTAATTGACAAAAATAAAATTAGTTTATGTGTATGTAGACACACTCGATCGCATTATATTGTCGTCGGTGTGTGAATATGTTACGAAACCACACGATTACGTTTGGTCTATTACTATTTTAAACTTAATTAGCTTAACGGTCTTGATACGGTGAATCAAACCTCAGCCATTATTCTAAAAGATATAGCAGTAGCGATATTCACACGGACTTAAGTTAATGTTGTATGTGGTATTGTAGTAGGTTTGATATATTCATAACGATGCCATATATAACATCAGTAAGGAGCTCTGATTGGATTAATAAACCCAAAACAAAACAAAAGAAACACCAGTGGCTATTCAAACAACATTCGAGTTAGATCCTATATCTTTCACCTTTTAATTTCCATTATTGGTATTTCTAAGAAAAAAATTCCATTATTGATGTTTGCATGGAAAAGGCTATGCTTCTAGCTTACTTAGCTATAACTTTTTTTTTCTCATAATATCAGGTAACAGGTTCCCTATCTGATTAGCCTTCATTTGTTTTTTCTTGTCGACACATTAGCATGCATGTGTACTTAAACAAAAATAGATGAGTACGTTCAGTAATTAGTTAGAACTTCGGCTAATTAATATTAACTCGTGTACTTAAACAAAAAAAAGATGAGTACGTTCAATAGTTAGTTAGAACTTCGGCTAATTAATATTTTCTAGCAAAAATGCAAGCGAAGTTGCCAACTATATCATCCAAATTTCCATTTTTATATATCCAACCAGCAGTTCCATTTTTTTTTTAAATATCCTGCATGCATTATGCATATACATATAAATATAAATTAATGAAATATAGAGATTCTAAAAAGGCTTGACTACGGTCATCTCAGCCAGCATCTTAGGTACCATTAAGAAATTGCCCAAAACAACGTTGTTTTTTTCGAAGTATTCTATTGATACTGATTTTAGCATTCGGACTACTCACTTGTTCAATTAAGATGTCTAAAACCTGCCTTCAACTGAGATTATAGCTACTTTTATGCGTAGCTTTCTACTATGTTTCATAATGTAAGAAACATGCAATGTACAAAATTGATAATAAGTGATGATTAAATTATATGGCTGGGATACAACATACTGTATATTTTAATCAATGGTTACACGTTTAGCTAAGCAAATAAAGTTCCTTAGTTAAGGATATAATATAACTATAACTACATGATAAAATAGTGTATTTAAGTGTACGAAATCGTGGGCAATACTCGTCTCACCTTACTTTGTTAACTTGAAAATGCAAACGAATCGCATTCATCTCTCTGCCTACGAGATTTGTGCCAATAATTTCAAGATTTAATATAATATGAATACACTCAAAACATGAAATGCCCTTACAATGGCTGCTAGGCCAACATTCAAGATACGGTAAGTGTCCCTCCAATGGAACTCAGAGCCACATTATTGACACACCAAATCCCCTTTTGCTTTTTTTTTTCTTTTTTTTCTTCCCTTTGCCATATTTGCCAGCAAATCTTTTTTATATTTTTATCTATCGCGTGAGTTTATATTTTCATATTACGTATTATTTTAATACATAATGGTTGTTTAATTTTTTCACTTGGGCAAAATACATAAAGCTTGTATGATTGTGTTTCTCCTATAAGTTCGTTTAATTATAAAGCTATAGGAAACGCATTTCAAACCCTTAGTGACATTTCTCTTGATTCTTAGAAACATCAATTATGATACTAAAAGAAGAAGTGATGAATGTATCAGTTTTGTATTGTTCTCCTACTTTTCATTTTTGTAAAATCCATTTGATTTATAAAGTTTGCATATGTTCGAATAGAATTTTACACAAATACCATTTGAAATTATTCTTTTTCGAAATTTTATAAACAAAGATAGTAATTACTATTAAAAAAACTAATCATAAATAAATAAAATCAACTATAGCGAATATTGTTTTTAACACTACAAGAAAATAATTTTATTAAGACGAAATATTTAGTCACAATAAAAAGTATTTAGTCACAATATAAATATTGTTACAAATTTGTGACGTTTTTTGAATGGTTGCAATACGATGGTCACAAATTCTTATTTGTAACAAAAATGTCACAAAAGTTACAACGAATATATTAGTAACCATTTTGTCATCAATAATTACGACACAAAAAGTAACAAAACTGTCTCAATTACAGACTTACAAAACGTCTTTAAATCGTCACAATTCGTGTTTAAAATAATGTTTTAGTTATGTATTTTATTATTACGAAACTATAATCTCAAATGGTCACAAATGATAACTAAATATTTGTCGCAAAAATTTAATAAATACTCAAAAATCATGATATTTTGTGACTATCATAATGTCCAATCTTGTCATTAGAAGTTAGTTTCAAATGGTCACAAGTTATTACTAAAAAAATCATTGCATATGATAAAAATTATGACTAAAAAATTAATCTCAAAACAATATTATTTTTAAAAAATTATAATCATACAAATTTTTTATAATACATTATAAGCTATATTTATTCTTACAAAGAAAATAAATCACAAATTCGACCAGATGAACATATTCGACCATAACTTTCATATTATAACTCCTATGGAAACGATCTCAGGCTCTCTGGAAAGGGAAGACTCAGATATTTCCAATGGCGGGTAGATCAGCTTCTAGTTCAATTTGTAGCAGTGGGAAACGATTTCATAAGATGACTGATATTAATTTGCGGATCTGCGCAGAAGAGGTTTGAGAAAACATGTATAACTTTTAATATACAAAAAGGATTATAAAATACTTTGGGGAAAACTTACATCTATGGGTTGTGAAATTGCTCAACAAAATTCATCTATAAAAGAGTCCGTTTATCCCTGCTTTTCTACTATCTCCTAGGACAAGTAAGATCTGTCCTTAATCTCAATTGTTGCTCTTTGTTCTCTTTCTCTCAAATGGTTTACTCTCTCTCTAGGTTTAGGAGGCATAAAATTATAAAGAATAAAATCCTAATCATCTCTTAAATAAGTCTTGTTAAATTAGAGTTAAAGACTTGGCTTAATGGACTTTGTATAAGTGACATAATAATTTATACTATTTTATGACTAATGTTTACTGATTTTAATGTCACAAACTGTGACTTGCATATTTGTTACATATCTGTTATAAGTTCATAACTAATTTGCAACAACATATTAGTCATAAGAGTGACGATTAATATTATCGTAGCATATTTGTCACTAATTGTGACAAACTTTTGTTACTAAATTTTTTCGTCATAATATAGTGACGAAAATACTATGAATTTGTGACAAATAAATTTAGTCATAATATCGTAGTTGAAATGTCACAAATTTGTGATGAAATTTTTTTGTCTAAAAAATACGTCTCAATAAATTTATTTTCTTGTAGTGTTTGTTTTTTTTTTTGCTTTTTAGCTATATTAGTTTGTTTTTGACGTCAATATTATTCTTAATTGTCCTTTTATCTTTCAATACTGTTTTTACCGAAGACTTTTCGAAAAGTGACTTTTACCATTTTTTAACAATACCTTGACACTAGTAAATAATATCTTGAAAGATGCTAGCAATATAAAATATTAAGTTGCTATATTATCCATTTTTATGATTGCATGTATCACACATTACATAAACAAATAAATTCAAAACAACTTTTGTAACTTTATAGTATATTACAATATACCAATAATAAATTAATAATTCACGCTATATTAGAAAAAAAAACAGTTTTCATAGTTTAAGTAATAACGGCACGCTATCAACTTGTTATAATACAAATATTTGGCAGTTTTTTTTTTTTTTTCACTTCTTTATGAGTAAAAAAATCTTGAGACATTTATTTTCTAATGTGTTAATTGGGCTATTTAACACATTATCTGCACTAAATTGGGCTGAAAATTGGGCTTCACTAAAGTCCATTAACATGTAGTTTCGTATTTGATCATCTCAATATTGCTGGAGATAATTGATTCATTAACTAAATCATTAGGCTAAATCAGAATTAAACAAAAATTACAAGGAGCTTCTCAAAATTTCTTTAAGATTTCTCCGAGAAACAAAAAGTAAAGAAGAAGCACTGAGAAGTGAGAACAGAGGAAGCAGAGTGCAAAAATCTCACTGACCACCACCACCATGACCACGGTGCTCGTTACAGTGTTCTTAACAGTGGTTGTAACAGTCCTCGCAATCCTTGTCTCGACTACCCAAACCGGTTATGGTATTTTCGCACCGCCTAAAATCGCCGGTTCGCGCGATGTTTTCCCGTCGGCGAAAGTGGTTAACTTAACCGGAGCCTCCGGTCCGGAGAGTATAGATTTCGATCCATCAGGGGAAGGTCCCTACGTTGGCGTCTCCGACGGTCGAGTCTTGAAATGGCGTGGTGAATCGCTTGGATGGACCGATTTCGCTTACACATCGGCTAATAGGTACGTTTCCAAACAAAATTTGACAGCTTTGGTTGGTTGCTGAGGATTTTGGTGGTGGAAGTGAAGTGATTGCTCAGTGTTTTGTCAAAATTGTTATCTTTCTTGTGTGAGCTGTTAGATTTGATCAGAGGTAACATAGCCTTAGGATATAATGAGATATGTATGTTATGTTTCAGCAATTTTATAACTATTGGTTAGATTAGTCCTCATCTGTTACAACTTGTGAAAAATGGTTTTATAGGGAGATGTGTGTTCGCCCTTTTGCACCAGAGTTGGAGCATGTGTGTGGAAGGCCATTGGGATTGAGGTTCGATAAGAAAAGTGGAGATCTTTACATAGCGGATGCTTACTTTGGCCTTCTTATTGTTGGTCCTGCTGGTGGTTTAGCTAGACCTTTAGTTACAGAAGCTGAGGGGCAGCCGTTTCGTTTCACTAATGATTTGGACATTGATGAGCAGGATGATGTGATTTACTTCACGGATACCAGTGCCAAATTCCAGAGAAGGTAACATGAAGTAGAAACACCCCACAAAAATTTAATCTTTCTTATTATGTGCATTGTCTTTTCAAGAAAGCTAAAACGTATCCAGAAGGTAGTAAGTAGTAACTAACAAACCTAAAAGTTTGGTTTACATATTTCTTTTACCAATGTTACATGTTGGTTCTGTATCCATGTTTACAAAAAGGTATGAAACTATTCTTACATTGATGCGTGAATCTTGGTTTATTCTGTTGGTGATGATGATTCAACTCCAAATTGTTGTCATGTTCAGGCAGTTCTTAGCTANATATTAAGTTGCTATATTATCCATTTTTATGATTGCATGTATCACACATTACATAAACAAATAAATTCAAAACAACTTTTGTAACTTTATAGTATATTACAATATACCAATAATAAATTAATAATTCACGCTATATTAGAAAAAAAAACAGTTTTCATAGTTTAAGTAATAACGGCACGCTATCAACTTGTTATAATACAAATATTTGGCAGTTTTTTTTTTTTTTTTCACTTCTTTATGAGTAAAAAAATCTTGAGACATTTATTTTCTAATGTGTTAATTGGGCTATTTAACACATTATCTGCACTAAATTGGGCTGAAAATTGGGCTTCACTAAAGTCCATTAACATGTAGTTTCGTATTTGATCATCTCAATATTGCTGGAGATAATTGATTCATTAACTAAATCATTAGGCTAAATCAGAATTAAACAAAAATTACAAGGAGCTTCTCAAAATTTCTTTAAGATTTCTCCGAGAAACAAAAAGTAAAGAAGAAGCACTGAGAAGTGAGAACAGAGGAAGCAGAGTGCAAAAATCTCACTGACCACCACCACCATGACCACGGTGCTCGTTACAGTGTTCTTAACAGTGGTTGTAACAGTCCTCGCAATCCTTGTCTCGACTACCCAAACCGGTTATGGTATTTTCGCACCGCCTAAAATCGCCGGTTCGCGCGATGTTTTCCCGTCGGCGAAAGTGGTTAACTTAACCGGAGCCTCCGGTCCGGAGAGTATAGATTTCGATCCATCAGGGGAAGGTCCCTACGTTGGCGTCTCCGACGGTCGAGTCTTGAAATGGCGTGGTGAATCGCTTGGATGGACCGATTTCGCTTACACATCGGCTAATAGGTACGTTTCCAAACAAAATTTGACAGCTTTGGTTGGTTGCTGAGGATTTTGGTGGTGGAAGTGAAGTGATTGCTCAGTGTTTTGTCAAAATTGTTATCTTTCTTGTGTGAGCTGTTAGATTTGATCAGAGGTAACATAGCCTTAGGATATAATGAGATATGTATGTTATGTTTCAGCAATTTTATAACTATTGGTTAGATTAGTCCTCATCTGTTACAACTTGTGAAAAATGGTTTTATAGGGAGATGTGTGTTCGCCCTTTTGCACCAGAGTTGGAGCATGTGTGTGGAAGGCCATTGGGATTGAGGTTCGATAAGAAAAGTGGAGATCTTTACATAGCGGATGCTTACTTTGGCCTTCTTATTGTTGGTCCTGCTGGTGGTTTAGCTAGACCTTTAGTTACAGAAGCTGAGGGGCAGCCGTTTCGTTTCACTAATGATTTGGACATTGATGAGCAGGATGATGTGATTTACTTCACGGATACCAGTGCCAAATTCCAGAGAAGGTAACATGAAGTAGAAACACCCCACAAAAATTTAATCTTTCTTATTATGTGCATTGTCTTTTCAAGAAAGCTAAAACGTATCCAGAAGGTAGTAAGTAGTAACTAACAAACCTAAAAGTTTGGTTTACATATTTCTTTTACCAATGTTACATGTTGGTTCTGTATCCATGTTTACAAAAAGGTATGAAACTATTCTTACATTGATGCGTGAATCTTGGTTTATTCTGTTGGTGATGATGATTCAACTCCAAATTGTTGTCATGTTCAGGCAGTTCTTAGCTACTGTTTTGAACGTTGATAAGACTGGAAGGTTTATCAAGTATGATAGATCAAGCAAGAAAGCGACGGTCTTATTACAAGGCCTTGCATTTGCAAACGGCGTTGCACTAAGCAAAGACCGGTCTTTTGTATTGGTAGTCGAAACAACCACTTGCAAGATCCTAAGGCTTTGGCTCTCTGGTCCAAACGCAGGAACCCAAGATGTGTTTGCTGAGCTTCCAGGTTTCCCTGACAACATCAGAAGTAACTCGAATGGAGAATTCTGGGTCGCTTTACACTCAAAGAAAGGTCTTTTCGCGAAACTCTCGCTCTCTCAAACTTGGTTCAAAGATTTGGTGCTTCGACTTCCGATCAGTGCCCCGCGCCTGCACTCGCTGTTCACTGGAGGAAGACCTCATGCTACAGCCGTGAAGCTGAGTGAATCAGGAGAGGTTTTGGAAGTACTCGAGGATAAGGAAGGAAAGAGATTAAGGTTTATAAGTGAAGTGGAAGAGAAAGATGGCAAGCTTTGGATTGGTTCTGTTCTCATGCCATTTCTTGGTGTTTATGATTTGTAGTTTTCTACATTGCTCAGACTTAATTGTCTCTGCAGTGTTAATTATAAGTATAAATGTGTATCACATTTTCACAACTATGTCGCACGTTAACTCTCGTTGTTATTTGTTTTTTACGTCCATGTGTATGTAGTGTCTGTTATATATAGCGTAATCATATGGTGACATAAAAAGTGTCAAATACTATAATCTAAATTGTGAGAAACATATGTTTTCATAAATTGTATTTGTTTATATGTTTTTGGTAAATATGACCAAATTACATAGGATTCTCTCGTTGGGTCGGCCAACATCCATTTCGTTTAAATATACGTATATTTAAACGAAATGGATCCGTTGATATAAGTTACAGTAATACAATGATATTAAAACAATAAGATACGTATACACATCAAATTGATGCGACCAAGATTTATTAAAATTCTACTGTTAAGCATATTCTGATGAGACTTCCATAAAAGAATGTTAGTATAATTGTTAAAAAGTTAATATAATGGGACAGTTTGAGTTATCTGTTGATATAAGTTACAGTAATACAATGATATTAAAACAATGATACAATGATGTTAAGTCTGATTTTTCGATATTGAGGTATACTTGTGTATTATATATCTATTAGGCCACAAACTTTAACACGTTTAGAAAATTGACAAGTTTTTTTTGGATAATATTCATATAACTTAAATTAATTTGTAGTTATGACGTAAGCTTGTACTAGTAAGTAATATTAAGGTGAATGAATGACATCACAAATAATCCTCATTTGTTTTACAGAAAATAAATCCATATATTATAACCGACTTCAACCTTGGTTTTACACTTTTACTCTTTAAAAAGTCGAAACGAAAGGTTGGACAATGGATTATGTCCGTATCATTTAGTTCAACAATCTTGAATTTAATTTTCTTGTGATTAATAAAAAGTACGTTCTCCGTTTTTTCTTGAATTATTTTCACAAATCCTTTGTTAAATCCGAACATACAACAGGAAACACGTGTTTGCGACGGGAAGTTTGTGGCCTAATAGATATATATATATATATATATATAATACACAACTAGGAAGTCAAATAATGGATTTCAAATAAAATAAACTTTGAAACACAATTATCCATGTTTCTTATCTTAAACTATTGTTTTCTTCTGAGTTCTGACGATGAGTTTGGTATTCCATTATGCGTTAAAGACGTTTGGCCTCTCCTACTGGTAACCATCCCAGGAACAAAAAAAAGAAATAAAAGGAACAATACATAATGGAATAAATAGTTTTTGAAAAATAAAAGAAAAATCTATAGAGAATAAACAATTAAATGGTAACCAAACAATAAAAATGTTTTTAAAAATATATTAAATATTAAATATTAAATAAATAAAATTTCAATGATAATACTAATATTACTTTTAATGTATAGATAATGAATTTACATTTGATCTCAAAATAAAATTTGTAAATTAAATTTAAGATGTCTCATTAAATATTAATAATTAATTTTAAACTATAATAAATTTTTAAAAGTAACTTAAAATATTTTTAGTTTTTATTTACGATATAAATATGAGTATCATAAATTTATTATACTATTCATACAGTTTTCAAATAGAGCCTTAAAATTAGTTTAATATGAAATTCATATAAAAAAATGTCTGTCAATACATTGTGAAAATATAAAAATTCTTTTATTACAAAATTAAATATTATAAATAAACACATTTTTTATTTATTTTAAAATAAAAAACGAATTTTCATATTTGTTTTTTTTGTTCCATTTGTTCCTCATCAGTTTTGGAAAGGAACATTTTTGTTATATTGTTTCTTATTTTTTGAAGAATATAGAGAAATGTAGAGGAAAATATATTACTTTCAAATAGTAAAAAAAAGTAAAAAAATTGTGGAATAAAAAGGAATGTAATATTTCTCATCATTCTTTTCCTAAATATTGGTCACCAATTGGAACGGTAATGATAACAAATCAAATATTGCGCGAATCGCTTATGCACGTAAAATATATCTTTGCCATATAACGGACTTCGATCTTGGGTTATTTTCTTTTTATGCACCAAATAAAAAAAAAAAAAAGCCAATCGGTTGTCCCAAAGAAAAAAAAAAAAGAAGCAAATCTTGGTTTATTGATATTCTTTGAAAAATCGAAGCAAAAGGTACCAAAGTGTTTACTTTGTTGAATCCCAACATCAACAGAGTAATTTTCGCACTCACATTTGCCTTGGAGAATTTGGTTGGTTAGTCGTATTTCTTTTTCAAGCTAGCAGCCTCAATCATGCATTTCAAATAAAATAATACTTTCAGACGGTGGCGGATGCAAAATTATTTTATGTATAGGGCACAAAACAGCTTAAAATAATACTAATTTTATGTTATAAAATATTAATTAAATAAATATTTTTTACATCAAATTAATATATATTTTAATAACATTATTGTATGTTTTGAAAATATATTATATATATTGTATTTTAATAGATTAAACTCGAAATAAGCCAAATTTTTGAAAGTACTGTTTAAATTGGCTTATAAATATACTTAATTACATATACTATAGATATGTTTAATTTATTAATTAGAAAGTACACATTTACAAACTTACAATTCACTATAAAATATAAATACTATATTACATTTAAATTTATTTATCTAACCATATCACACAAATTTTTATTTTAAAAAATAAATAAGTTAACTATAAAGATATAATATAGTTTAATGTTACTAATTTAATAGATTTTACTTACAGTTTTCAGTAAGTTGTATGTATACTATACAATATTAATATATGAATTTAAATTTGTTAAAGTTAAGCTGGAAATAAAAAAATAAAATATTGCTCGAAGCCATAATTTTATTTAAGATAAAAAGTTAAAAAAAATAAAGAAAATGCGGAATGTAATAAGTTCAAGTATTCAAATGACATATTCCAACCTACAACCAAAATATTACATAAAGTGTCAATTATCCAACCGAGCCAAAGAGTCTTACGTGCCATACTTACTAGCAAAATTTTAAAAATCAGTGCCATACCTATAAGGTAGATCCGCCCCTGCTTTCAGACACAAATTATCTATATTTCTCTGACGAGGAGTTGGCGTGGATTAAATTAAAATATGCGTTAAAGACGTTTGGCCTCTGTAATGATAACAAATCAAATCTTGCGCGAATCATGCGTATGTACGTAAAATATATTTTCGTCATATTCTTTCACGTTACGATAAGTTTCAGTTATAAAACTAGCATCGTTCACTTTTTTTTTTTCTGATAACTATGTGAATTTTCATTAACTTGAAGTTGCAGAAAGATTACAAAAGCCTTGACACATCCCCCATCCCCTGCCTAAGAAAATAAAAATAAAAGAGGAAAAGCTGAAGAAATTGAGTAGGAATACTTAGTCAAACTTTAACCAGACCAAAAGCAGATTCTTAAATTGTTTTCTCCTCTTTTTTGCCAGAATGGCATCTCTGATTTGCCTGTCTAGACCTTTGAACAAGATCTGAGCCTCCGTTGTAGAGTTGTTGTGATATCGGTTGTTTCGTTCCCTCCATATAGCGTACAGAGTTGCTTGGGCCGCTAGACGACACAAACATCGTGGTACAGTGCGATCGTTTATATCCAGCCAGGCGGTGAATGCTTCCCAGGTGTGAAAAGAAAACGGCCTGTAACCAAGCCTCCTAGTCATTGCAGACCAAATTTCCTCACTGACTTCACACCGAAGGAACATATGCTCTCTTTTTTCTCGGTACAACCCACATAAGCAGCAGTTAGGCTCGATTTGAAGTCCCCATCTAAACCAATCTATCTCTAGTTGGTAGTCTATCTTGGTGCGTTAGCCACATCATGAAAGCATGTCGAGGAATACCTCCTTTGAACCAAACCTGCTCAGTCCAATGAGGTGGATCCTGTCTTGATCGCAAAATTTCCCATGACTTTTTGGTAGAGAAAACTGAGAGTTCCTCTGTGCCGCAGACCCAAAAGTACCTGTCTGGTTCATCAGTGTCAGGTGGAACATTTATTGTTGTAAGAAAAATATGTAGTTCCTCAGCCCTTGGTGATCTTGCTGGTCTGAGATTCCATCCCATCAGAGACCAAGCCTGCGCAACTTTTGCATGGATTGGAATTCCTGTTTATGCAGGACCGTGGGACCTAGATAATCAATTACCCAGTCTCGCCTTTAAGAACTTTTCTGCAATGTGTCTGAGATTCAAGAGGGTCTTCCACGTACAGGATGTAGTCTTTCTTGCATCGATGGACCAGAAACTGACATCTTTTATTTTGGTGTTTCTCATCCAGATAGCCCACAAAGAGTCTGTTGTTGTAAAAACTCTCCAGATCAATTTTAGACACAAAGTCTTATTCCACTGGGATAAGCTTCGAAGCCCTAGACCACCTTCTTGCTTAGGGAGAGTAAGTTTGCACCAGGCGACTCTTGCTGTACCTTTTTTAGTTACGTCCCCAACCCACAGGAAATTTATACAAAGACTTTCTATCTTCTTTATACAACCCTTAGGTAAGATGAAGGTAGACATCCAGAAGTTTAGGGTTCCATATATCATTGAAGAGAGGAGTTGGAGTCTGCCCGCATAAGACAGAGCTCTGGCAGACCAGGAGGTGATGCGTTGCGTGATCTTCTCAATCAGTGGTCTATATTCCGCAATTCTGAGCCTTCTGTGCATAAGTGGAAGCCCGAGATACCTGATAGGGAGTGAGCCAATGTTGAAACCAAGAGAACTCATCTGAGTGGTTTCAGCGTGGCTCACACCCGCTAAGTAGAGGTCAGTCTTGGACTTGTTCATTGTTAAACCTGAGGCGTCTGAGAACTTCTGCAAGACTGAAGCAATGTTTTCAAGCGAGGCTGTCTTACCATCGAAAAACACCATGATGTCATCCACAAATGCAAGGTGAGAGATCAGCGGTTCTGAGGCATTAGGGTGAGCTCCAATCTGATTATTGATGTAGTCTTGCGATAACAACCGAGAAAACCCTTCCATGGTCAGTACAAAGAGGTACGGGGAGATAGAATCCCCTTGTCTCAGCCCCTTTTCCCCTCTAAAGTAGCCACATAATTCCCCATTGATGCATAAAGAGAAACTTGCAGTGGATATGCACTGCTCAATCAAACCGATGAATTGAGCCGGAAACTCCATCGTTGTGAGAACATTTAGTAGATAATCCCACTGAACCGAGTCAAAGGCTTTCCTGAGGACTACCTTGAGCATTCCCCTTGCAGATATGTTCTTCTGGTTATAGCCTTGGACCAGCTCTGTAGAAAGTAAGACATTTTCCACAAGAAGTCTTCCTTGAATGAACGCATACTGATTATTTGATATTAGCTCAGGGATCACCTTTTTAAGCTTGTTAGCTAAAATCTTGGAGAAAATCTTATACAGGGTGTTGCAGCAAGCTATTGGCCTGAAATCACCGATTTTCTGAGCATTCGGAGTCTTGGGGATCAAGGAGAGAATAGTCGCATTCCATTGCTTCAGCAACTTGCCAGATTGGAAGAATTCGAGCACTGCTTCCGTGACTTCCTGCCCTACTGTTACCCAATGAGATATGAAAAACTCTGCACAATAACCATCTGGACCCGGTGATTTGTTTCTGGGCAGGTTGAGCACAACATTTTTAATTTCCGCGGGTGTGACAGGTGCGTTAAGGATCTGCAGAGCAGTGATGGAGCACCTTTGCGGGATGAGTTCTGCTAGTTCAACAACAGTCGCTGCTGAAGAGGAACCCAAGTTTCCAAACAACTTTTTATAAAAATCCAGTGCAAGATCCAGGATACCTTTCTTTGTGTCCACCACCTGGCCATAATCATCAATGAGGAAGATCACTTCATTTTGGGATTGTCTGGAGAGCACCGCCATATGAAAGAATCTGGAGTTCTTGTCCCCTTCTTCAAGCCAACAAATTCTAGATTTCTGCCTTAGAAACGACTCTTCTGCCAGTGCGAGAGTGCACCATGCCTGATGAGCTTCCTTTTCTTTGAGACACAACGAAGCAGAAGGATCTGCAAGGAGGTCTTGTTGGCACTGGAGAAGCATTGCATAAGCCTCCTGAGCCCTCTTCTCAATGCCTGAG
>NC_025690.1:17627541-17632981 GCF_000633955.1 Camelina sativa | reverse complement strand
AATCTTATACAGGGTGTTGCAGCAAGCTATTGGCCTGAAATCACCGATTTTCTGAGCATTCGGAGTCTTGGGGATCAAGGAGAGAATAGTCGCATTCCATTGCTTCAGCAACTTGCCAGATTGGAAGAATTCGAGCACTGCTTCCGTGACTTCCTGCCCTACTGTTACCCAATGAGATATGAAGAACTCTGCACAATAACCATCTGGACCCCGTGATTTGTTTCTGGGCAAGTTGAGCACAACATTTTTAATTTCCGCGGGTGTGACAAGTGCGTTAAGGATCTGCAGGGCAGTGGTGGAGCACCTTTGCGGGATGAGTTATGCTAGTTCAGCAACAGTCGCTGCTGGAGAGGAACCCAAGTTTCCAAACAACTTTTTATAAAAATCCACTGCAAGATCCTGGATACCTTTCTTTGTGTCCACCACCTGGCCATAATCATCAATGAGGAAGATCACTTCATTTTGGGATTGTCTGGAGAGCACCACCCTATGAAAGAATCTAGAATTCTTGTCCCCTTCTTCAAGCCAACAAATTCTAGATTTCTGCCTTAGAAACGACTCTTCTGCCAGTGCGAGAGTGCACCATGCCTGATGAGCTTCCCTTTCTTTGAGACACAACGAAGCAGAAGGATCTGCAAGGAGGTCTTTTTGGCACTGGAGAAGCATTGCATAAGCCTCCTGNGATATGTTCTTCTGGTTATAGCCTTGGACCAGCTCTGTAGCAAGTAAGACATTTTCCACAAAAAATCTTCCTTTAATGAACGCAGACTGATTATTTGATATTAGCTCAGGGATCACCTTTTTAAGCTTGTTAGCTAAAATCTTGGAGACAATCTTATACAGGGTGTTGCAGCAAGCTATTGGCCTGAAATCACCGATTTTCTGAGCATTCGGAGTCTTGGGGATCAAGGAGAGAATAGTCGCATTCCATTGCTTCAGCAACTTGCCAGATTGGAAGAATTCGAGCACTGCTTCCGTGACTTCCTGCCCTACTGTTACCCAATGAGATATGAAGAACTCTGCACAATAACCATCTGGACCCCGTGATTTGTTTCTGGGCAAGTTGAGCACAACATTTTTAATTTCCGCGGGTGTGACAAGTGCGTTAAGGATCTGCAGGGCAGTGGTGGAGCACCTTTGCGGGATGAGTTATGCTAGTTCAGCAACAGTCGCTGCTGGAGAGGAACCCAAGTTTCCAAACAACTTTTTATAAAAATCCACTGCAAGATCCTGGATACCTTTCTTTGTGTCCACCACCTGGCCATAATCATCAATGAGGAAGATCACTTCATTTTGGGATTGTCTGGAGAGCACCACCCTATGAAAGAATCTGGAGTTCTTGTCCCCTTCTTCAAGCCAACAAATTCTAGATTTCTGCCTTAGAAACGACTCTTCTGCCAGTGCGAGAGTGCACCATGCCTGATGAGCTTCCCTTTCTTTGAGACACAACGAAGCAGAAGGATCTGCAAGGAGGTCTTTTTGGCACTGGAGAAGCATTGCATAAGCCTCCTGAGCCCGCTTCTCAATGCCTGAGTAGTTTTCCTTGCTAAACTCACGAATTACCGCTTTAAGAAATTTCAGCTTCTTTGATATTGCAAACATCTTGGTCCCATCAAATCGGAGAGCCTCCCACCACAGTTTGATTAAGGGTGCAAAATCAGGATGTTGATTCAGTAGCGATAAGAACTTGAATGGCTTCTTAGACTTTTGTTTGGCAGAGTCAAGAAACAGGCATCCCGGGCTGTGGTCTGAGAATGCAGGTTCACCAAAGACCGCCAGAGAGTCAGGGAACTCTATCCGCCAGAGGTCATTCACGACTATTCTGTCTAGCTTCTTAGCAACAAGACTGATTGAGTGCTTATTCGTCCATGTGTATGTGTTCCCACAATAGGGAAGATCACATAAAGCAGTCAAGTCAAGACATTGTTGAAGATCACGCATACCAGGCTGAGAGGGATTAGCCAGCGGTGTGGAGTGTTCATGGGGGTAAAGTATTTGATTGAAGTCTCCTATACAGCCCACGGTAAGCTCACAACTGTCGCACTAGTTGCTAGACTCACAATATCATTCCATAACAACTTTCTCGATGCACAACAGGTGGAGGATGCGTAAACAACTGAGATGACAATCCGATGAGGAACATATGGTAACTTAAGGAGGCAAGTGATCATTTGCAACGATTTGCTTAAGATAGATACATGTACAGTAGGATGCCAGAGGATCCATATCTTACCGAGGTCGGAAAACTCGTAATTCCCTTCAAAATTCCAGCCTGGGAACCCGCGAGATACTATAGTTTGCGAGTTCTGTTGGCTGACATGGGTCTCTATAAGCCCACCAAAAAGCGGTTGATTTAGCTTCAACCATTTCCGAAAACTTTTTCTCTTTATTTTATCGTTAAGCCCTCTTACATTCCAACAAAAAATATCCATAAAGGAATGGGGTTATTAGAGGTTTAAAGGGCCTCCCGCCCTGAACTGTCGCAGGTTCTTTCTCTGCATTTGCTTGGAGATAACTTTCAAAAAACGATCTTCTTCCTCTTCTGGATTATCATCCTCCTCTGAGAGATTATCAGAAGCATTGTCTGAAGACAGCTCACCTACTGCAACTTGATTTGGAGATAGTTGAGCAAACATATTTTCCCGAAAGTCGATACAAAGCTCTCCGTCATCAAAACCAATAGCTTGTGTCCTTTTGACCAAAGAGACAGAAGGGTTCTTTGGGACCGATGATTGAATCAAAGAGCCTCCTTCCCTAGTATCAAAGAGCCACCTTCGTCATGTTCTTTCACGTTTTGATAAGTTTGAGAAAACGCTATTTTCAACAGATGGATGCAAAGTTGATCAAATATTTTAACGTCTTCTTCATGAATGTAGGTTAAGACAAAATCCAACTTTGTAAACTAAATTTTCTATTGTAGAAAGAATTATTTGTTGTCAACATTGATAAAACCATCCTCCTTAATCGTGTATAATGCAATTTTTTTCTTCTATATTGCATGTAGTTAAATCTGTGATCGAGGAGTATGTGATCGAGGACTTTGAGTTTCTGCCGTTGACGGTCCATCCTCGGACCTCCAGTGAAAGGCTTCTAGTGGTAAGATTCAAGCGCAATTCGGTGTTTTCAAAATGCAGTCAGCCTTCTACTTCAGCTACTTATCTAGGAAGAACTTCAAAATCGTTTTTGTTTCATCTAACTCTTTCAGCTTCAACGCTTTGGTCGAGTGGAATGGACCGAAATTTGTGTACTACAATTTATGCTTCCATGTTTTTACTTTTTTTGCCATGGAACTATTTGTATAGGTTTATAATCAATTATAAACCTAAATTGTTTTCATTTTAATGAAATATTTACATTCTTAGCAAGAAAAAAAATCTGTTAAAATAATCATTAGCAATATAAAATATTTCGTGTTGTTCTAGCTTTAGTGGAAAAGTCGCCATATTGGTCTAGGCCAGAGATCGATTCTCTCCAAACACAGAATTACTCAGTTTTATCCATTTGGTCACATGGGTATGGACTTATTACTTATGGTCCATTTGCATACTTGGAAGAGACCCTACCCATGAGATACCCTTCCTCAAAAAGATTAGTATCGGACTCCTCTATAAATCTAGGAATTTATTCTATGAGTTAACAAAAAAATGAAATATTCAAATATGCTATAAGAAAAGGTTAAGAAGGAAAAAAAATATATTCAAATATGCTATAAGAAAAGGTTAACAAGGAAAATAAAACACGTTTTCTTGTCATAGTAGTTTAACTATCTGCCGTAAGGATAAAAAGTAAGACTCGTGGATCGTGGCTATGTTAGAAGTGGAGATATATATATACAGTGGCGGATCTACAGTGTAAGTAGGTGGGGCACGTGCCCCACACTGATTATTATCTATTATTTAGTAAACATGTACAATGATTATCTGTTGGATCAGTTGGTAGTAAATATTGTTTGTTTAAACCGCAGGTGGCGTGTTCGATGCCATCATTTACCGTTTTTTTAACCTTCTTCCTGCATATAGTATACTTATGTATTAAATTTTAGATATATTAATAATATGTGCCCCCGGTTCAAAACTCTCCTGGATCCGCCACTGTATATATATATATATATATATAGAGCATATGACTTATGTGCTCAGAAATAAAGTCACGTGGGCTCTCTCTCCAGCAGAAAATCATCTCGGATATCGGATATTTAATATATGGGATTTGATCGCCAAAAAAAAAAAAGTCATGTGAAGTCTATATACAGTTTGATGTCATGTGGGGTTTAACTTCAATTTTAATTAGACAGACAACGAATTTATTTAATTTAAACATATAGGCTATAGCCGGCTTCAATTTATGTCGGGTCCGGGAAGGCAGACCAAGAACTTTCTAACTCATATATTTGCGATAGATTGGTGGACACATCTCTGACTTATGGTGGTCCAAAATGAAGTCATGTGAATGTAACTACACTTTAATATCATGTCGGGTTTGACTTCAGATTTTAATTAGTTGGCAACGAATCCATTTAATTAAACATATAGGGACTAGCCGGCTTCAATTTTGGTCGGGTCCGGGAAGACAGTTGAAACTTTCGCACTCATAATTGTGTTAGAGAAATTCACGTCTCTTTCAAAGAGTCTATATAAGAAAAATACATTTCAACTAATAACAATTCAAACACAATTTATATCCATGTTTCTCTTTTAATTTGTCTCTCATTTTTTTCTGATGAGAACTTTGTCTAAATGAACATGCATACCGTTAATTCACAACTTATTTAAAGAAAACAAAACCGTTAATGTTAGCAAATATATATACTCGCCATTTTCCTTCACGTTTGATAAATTTCAATGAATAAAGTCACATCGTTCGCCTTCGTTAAATCAAAGCTTTTTTTTTCTTTTGGATCCATGCATCCACAAAACAAGTGAGAAAAATTAATATATAAACTCACATTTTTTTGGATCTTATATAATTACTTCACCTGTATTTGAGCTACAACATTTAATGTATAAGTTACATACGTCTCAGTCAAAAACATACTGTATTTGAAAAAAATGCCGCTTAATCAGAAAGTTCCGACTTGGTTCGCGGTTCCGGATGTGTAGGTCGTCTTGCCCATGATCTCGTATCGGACCTTTCTTGCACCGGAAATTTTAGGGGGCACAAAAAATGTGTTGACAATGGCTAAGACCATTGCAATTCCTGTTGATGGACCAGAGAGCATTGAGTTTGATCCACAAGGAGAAGGTCCTTATGCTGCGGACATAAACGGCCGTATTCTCAAGTGGTGCGGCGGTGATCACGTCTGGTTTAAGTGTGCCTACACATCTTCTCACAGGTTTTTTTTTCTTTCTTTTTTACTTTATTTATTTATTTATTACAACGTCTTATCATTATATACGTTTGAGTTATCAATATCATGTACTTTTATTTGCATTATTGCTGG
>NC_025690.1:17623652-17625937 GCF_000633955.1 Camelina sativa | reverse complement strand
GGGGGCAAAGTCCTCTATTTAACTAAACATTATGCCATGTTCTTTCATTAAAAATAAAATATAAATTTATATTTTGAAAACTTTTCATATAGGATAAACAACTATACAATCATTTTAATGCATTTGCTTCTAAAACATGTACAAAACATGATTCTTTACGGTGTTAAAATGTCGATTTTTTTTTGTTTTGGCATGTTTCTTTTTTCATACTTACATGTTATTTCAGCATTATTTAGAAGATCTTTCAATTTTTTTACCGTTAGCTGACGTATTTATAGAACCTTATTATAATATTATATCTCCTAGTAAGAATTAGCATAAAAAATATATATATAATACATGCACGGTATTATGGTAGTAAGATAAAAAAAGAGATTCGTGGACGTAACATATATTTTTTCTCTTTCTGTTTGAAGTTTCAACATACTAGTTTTCAACGTCGGTCCCAAACGAATAGAAATTTTCAATAGTGAAACATACTAGTCCCATCCCCTTTCATATACACCTGTATTTCGTTTGCCAAAAAAAAAAAAAAAATACACCTGTATTTCATGTACAACTGCTTTCAACGATCTTTATAATATACTCCGCCTTGAGACATATTTTTTCTTCTATATATTACAGATTTCACCTAACAAATTAAATTATTAACGTTACAGACGTTGCAGCGATTTTTTCTTCTATTTTTGACACTGTGTCCATATCAACGATGCTCGTAACAGTATTATTACCATTGGTTGTAACAATTCTCACAATCTTTGTCTCGACTTCTCAAACCGGTTATGGTACCTTCGTACCCCCTAAAATCCCTGGTTCGCGTGATGTTTTCCCGTTGGTCAAAGTGGTTAACTTAACCGGAGCCTCCGGTCCGGAGAGTATAGCTTTCAATCCAGCAGGGGAAGGTCCGTACGTTGGTGTCGCCGACGGTCGAGTATTGAAATGGCGTGGTAAATCACTTGGATGGGCAGACTTCGCTTACACATCGGCTAATAGGTACATTTTCAAATTTTAAAAATTTGACAGCTTTCGATGAGTGATTCTGAATTAAGCCCTAGAATTTGGTTTATGGTGGAAGTGAAGTGATTACTAAATGTTTTGTCAAAATTGTTGTCTATATGTATGAATTGATGAGAGGTAACACTAACATAACCCTAGGATTTAGTGATATGTGTATATTGTTGGATATGGGCTACGCCCAATATGCCACTCGGCCCAACGACATTCATTTGTTGCATTCTCGGCCCAGCGAGATTGGAAGCAAGTCATTAATTCTCGCAGAAGGACAATTTCGGGAATTCGTGGAGGAACNTTATTTATTTATTTATTACAACGTCTTATCATTATATACGTTTGAGTTATCAATATCATGTACTTTTATTTGCATTATTGCTGGGACCATGAAATATAATTCCACTTTAATTTGACTTAGTCTAAATTTTTTTTTTGACTTAGTCTAAGATACAGCACATGCATAACTACAATATTAATTGACATCAAATAAGTATATAAAAAAAAAAGTATCGAATAAGTAAAGAAAAAGAGTACCAAATTAGTTGAGGTAAATTACCCAAGATGTCTCGGTTCCCACTCTTGTGTTGTTAAAACCTCCTTTTAAGCCACACACACATACACACAAAAGAGTTGGTCGGAAGTGAGTGATCGCCTTGTATTTTATGTGTTTTGAATATTAATAGATGTTAATATATTTTGTAATTCAGTGCTTGTTTACATGCGAGAAAATAAACTTGAATCATATAAGTATGTAAGGAATTCCATTTTAAGTAATATATAAGTATTATAACCTTGTAGTCAAATATATCCGTTGCTAATTGAAAACATATCATGTTATCATGGTTTATTTACGTTGATCTGATACAAAATGAGATCAGATTTAAAAGTGTGTATTGCACACTATAAGTAGGTACATTAAAGTTTTTGAAAAATATTTTGGACTGGAAATTATTGGAGTACTGGGATACCGCAGCAGAAGAGCCTTTAATTTTCTTTGCATAATCAGTGACCGCAGGTCACGGGTTCCAATATTCCTATGTACTAGTATATATGTCCCTTCTGGACATCTTTTTTATTTTGGCTTCATGGTATTTACGTTTGGTACCGCTTGTTGGTTGAATGTCCTCATTTTTGGCCTTCTTTTTTTGGTACTTTGCAAATTTCTAATTCCTAATCTTGTTCATCTTGGCTTAGTTAAACCAAGATCGAAGTGAAAAAAACTCTTAAACATCTCATATGTTTTACCAGACGAAAAAACAAAAATTAAAGTTGTA
>NC_025690.1:17620767-17621113 GCF_000633955.1 Camelina sativa | reverse complement strand
AATATCGGCTCTCCGAAATGCTCTCGCTCACGGCTCCCGATTTAGGGAAGACATCATAATACACGAGCCCCTGACCCTGGATGACGCACTACACCGCGCTAATAGATACATAGAGTTAGACGAAGAGAAGGCATCGACTACAAACCGTCCAGAACCCCCGGCCCCTAAATCGTCCAAAGGAAAAGAGAAGGCACAAGACGAGCATCACGAGCCTCGACAACACTTCGACAAAGAATACGCCGACAAGTTGGACAAAGGAAAGAAAGTCCAAACGTTTGCAGTTAGTAATCAAGATCCCAAGGCATCTTCATCAAGGCCCTGGAATAACAAGTGGGTCCGAGACCCA